>NC_065417.1:15563000-15869000 GCF_024362695.1 Pectinophora gossypiella
CTCGGAAGCTACCTTGTCTATTTCGGACCCCTATGAGCTAGAATCAACTTACCCTGTGCCTTCAGTTTCCAGCGGCACGGAGACAGCTCATTCGGCTCAAGAGTTAGAATCCCTTGGCATCCCTATACTAAAAGAAGCAATAGATACTAAACCTAACCAAATTCTAGTGTTCTCTTGGTTTAGAAACGAATTACAGGTTAAGAACCTTTCGAACAGAAAACAGAAAATTTTAGAGGTGTTCCTACCAATAAATAACGAAGATTTGATTAAACGATTCTTAAAAGAATACATAAGGAACAATATAAAATATTTCATTTACTTCGAGAATGAAGAGCATAGACGAGACTTTTCTAAAATAATTATTGAACTATTCAAGAAAGGATCAATACAGTTTTATGAATGTACGGAACGCGTAATGTACGTAGAGGATGAAAAGGAACAAAGGGCCATAATATTGAAACATCACGAAGGAAAGGAATGCCATCGTGGAATTAAGGAAACCACTTGCAAAATGCGTAGGAATTATTACTGGGAAAATATGCAAGAAACCGTAGCGGCAGTGATTAATGGATGCGAGGCTTGTAAAAAGATGAAGTATGATAGGAAACCCTTGAAACCTGTATTACAGTTGACCCAGTCTCAGGATGCACCCTTCCAAGAAATATTTATAGACCTCTTTAGTATAGAAGGGAAAACTTACCTTACATTGGTGGATGCTTTTAGCAAGCTCGGGCAGGCACTGGAGATCTCAAACCGTTCCACCCCGGAGGTTGTACGCGCCCTTATAAAGTACTTTTCTTTCTATGGCATACCGAAAAAGATTTCGTGCGACCCGGGTACCGAATTTAATAATGAACTCTTAAGAGAGCTCACATCCTTCTATAAAATAAACTTACATATAACGACACCAAATAACCCTAATTCCACGGGCATTGTTGAGAGGTTCCACTCAACTATTATAGAAATATACCGATTGGCTAAATATGAAAAACGATGTACTGATGCCTCTTCTACCATGACGTACTCAATTATGGCCTATAACCATTCTATACATTCTGCCACGGGTTTAACACCCTTTGAGGTATGTTTTGGTCATACAGATTCAGGTAAATCTTTCGATGTAGATTTCGAAAAAACTTACATGCAGCGGTTAATCTCAGATCATGCTAAGCGCACTAAATATCTTTATAAATATATATCGGATAAAATGTTAGATCAAAAGGAGCAAGCTAGGAAAAAGAGGGGAGGCGAAGTTGATATAGATTTCGAGGAAGGCCAGTCTATATTTGTGAAAGATATTAATACTAGGAAAAGCAAGGACAAAGCAAGGTATCACAAGGCAAAAGTACGCGGAAAGGTAGAGAAAAACACTGTACCCATTACGATTGGCATTAGGGATACGAAAGCGCCTATTAAAAATGTCAAACGTCCCCCGCAGGTGGAGTTTGGTCATGATGACCGTGGTGCTGAAGAACCATGCCCGGGGCCTTCAACTTCAAAGGATTGAAAGGAACCCTGGCATCCTTCCTGTAAAAGAAGGGCAAGCTTACCGTCAAGAAGATAGGTGGCTGATAGTTAAGGTGTTAGATTTAAGTTCTTTAAAAAATGAATTAGCATTTAATATTTTAAAATATAGAGATTTTTGTAAGTTAGTCGATATCCATAAACCCTATGTTAATGAATTCCAAAGTCTGAAGTTCCAAGTAGAATATGTTCAAGACATGGCAACTGAGAAATTCACGCAACTAGTACCGACAAGTAGAGTAAAAAGAGGTCTACTAAACCCTTTAGGTTCCTTAATCAAAATTGTTACTGGAAACTTGGATCACGATGACGCTATTAAGTATGACTCTTTGATATCTAAACTGGAAGGCAAGCAATTCCATATAGACAGAAAGGTGACTTTGATCTCCCAAATGCTGGATAACCTTATAAACAGTTCCGAATCGCTCCACGAAAATACCATGATATTAGACGAAAGGCTCAAAAGAGTTGAAAGAATTGTAAAAAATATTGCCACTAAGGAAAATAATTCCATATACACTACATATATATTAGGTATGTATAGTATGTTTATTAACAACTTCCGCACAATTTATTTGATTTTGGATGAACTGGAAACTGCATTAGCTTTTACTAAGATTTCTGTATTACATCAATCTATAGTAAATTCTACGGAGTTGTTACAATTGTTAGAATGCATAAGTAAAACCGATAACTTAGTATATCCTGCAACGATCGATAATCTTGTTAATTTAGAACGAATAATGACTGTGAAAGCTTTTATCAAGGATTGCCAAATAACTTTCATTATAGAAATCCCTTTGACGGACAACGGTACTTATAATTACTTTAAATTGTATCCTCTGCCTATGTTTAATATATCAGAAAACAGAACAGTAATCATTATCCCAAAATATCCTTACCTGCTGGTGAAAGGTTCGAAGTACTTGCCGGTAGCCACGCCGTGTAACGAGATTAGTTCCAGCCAATTCCTGTGTACAGAAGAGAATGTAGCGTCCTATCCAGAACTCACCTGTGCAGAACAGCTCATGAAATTCGATCAGAACTTAAGCTTATGCTCACCACACGCTGCTGAGGTAGAGAACATAAAAGTGCAAAAAATTAGCCCCACTAGCTGGATTCTGCACACCAGAAACAACATAATTCTGGAAAGCAGATGTGCCGATGACACCGAGAGGCAGAATCTTCAAGGAACGTACCTTTTATCTATCGAAGAAGGTTGTGTAGTTTACCTGGAAAACATAAAATTACGTCGCCACAAATATTTGACCGGAAAAGTTAACTTCAAAATCTTACCAATCATAACCCTGCCGGAGCTGAAGCTGAAGGAACCGGAACTTACCTCTGAAAAGATAGTACAGCTGAAAGGAATAAATTTAGATGACTTAAAACATCTATCATACATATTGAAAAAGGAAACGTCAATCAGTGATGAAGTGAAAGATTACAGTGCAGTGAAAGTGAAAAACAATTACATTAGCCTAAGTGACATAATTCTCTATGTAATTTTAATATTCGTAGTAATAGTAGTCATAGTTAAATTTAAAGAATGTATAGTAAGAAAATGGCAGAATTATCGGTCTTCTAATTTAGACGATAATTCTGAACTTAGGGAGGGAGGAGTTATGGATCCCCCACAGCGTATAGTAAACGTAAGATTGTGACACATCAGCATATCAGGGTGGTCTGTCTGGCTGAATGTGCAGTACGGGTGGCGGATGCATCGCTTGCAGAAAGATAAGCCTAGCGTTAGTTTTAAGACTGTATTTTTGAATCAGTAATAAACGACATCTAAATCTGTTCGGTTCTTTTACTCTACATTTAATTTAATTAGTTTTTAAAAAAACATTTTCTTAGCTCCCGAAACTTGACTACGTCCATCGTATGATGTTGACTGTTGTGTGTTGTTGTGTTCGTAGGTGCGGCAACAGTCGAAGAACTGTCGCGCGACGCAGCACGAGCTCGAGACAGACATGCGCAACAAAGAGTACGCGCTCGGCATCGACTCCATGTGCCACCAGCTCAACAACTTCTCCAAGGTACGCATTATTAGCAGCAACAACTACTACTATATCGCATTAACCTCCGAGTACCTAGTTTTGTTCCTTCCCATTGCTTCAACTAATTACCGTCAAATTCTTATATAAGTATGCAGAGCTAGTAAATCTTTCAATGAATTGTCACGTGATACAGATTTGGATCTGTTTAATATTAGACCTAAAGATATTAGGCACCAGCTGAGTTGTGGTTTTTCTGAGTAAGTAACGTCTAAGCGGGTTCCGAGTGGTGGAGCGTGAATTTTTTTGGTGAGTTTGCTGTTCTCATCTCATATAAGTAGATATTAAGTTGTTATTAAGGTGTTGTTTATTTAAAATAAAAATAAATAAACAATGATTAGAACTAACCTGCCTTTGATAAATGTTAGATAAGGAGCCTCGCATGCGTCTAAGGAAAGTCGTGAAGAGGCTTGTCAAAGCTGGAGCTACCAATATGGTACAATCGGTTGCAATCGCAAGCAATGTGTCGCCGCGACACTAATGCTATGTTACGATGCGAAATACTATAAAAATATCTACGTAAAAACTGGTAGTGTTACCGCGACACGTGGCGCTAACGGCCTCCGTGGTCCAGTGGTCGAGCGTTGGGCTCACGATCCGGAGGCCCCGGGTTCAAATCCCGGTGGGGACATATCACAAAAATCACTTTGTGATCCCTAGTTTGGTTAGGACATTACAGGCTGATCACCTAATTGTCCGAAAGTAAGATGATCCGTGCTTCGGAAGGTACGTTAAGCCGTTGGTCCCGGTTATTACTCACTGATGTAAGTAGTCGCGTTACATGAGTCATGTCAGAGGCCTATGGCGGCTCAATGATAACCCTGACACCAGGGTTGATGGGGTTGGTATTCCACCTCACAACCCACAGGATAAGAAGGCGTGCCGCTTGCTGCTGTCTGTAGTCGGTGTGACCTTATAACTGTTAATTGTCATCCGATTTAGGGGGAGGGGAGGTATTCCGCACTAGTTTTCTTCGTGGTTTGTGTTCGCCTCAACTAGTTACTAAGTAAGACTCGACCGTGGTTGACCATGTGTGTCGCTGGGTGCAGGGCCTGCAATTCTACGCGGGCATCGAGCGCTACGACCCCACGGTGTGCGACACGCAGCGCTGGGCCGCCGCCTCGGCCGCCACGCTGCAGCGCTCGCAGTCGGAGCGCGCCAAGGCCATACAGATGCTCTCTGGTAACCCACCACCACTATCCTTACCAATGAACATAAACAAGCGGTGAACGTGTGTCTAAATCTATTTCTATTTATCTATTTATTTACATTTCACGACTTTACAGTGCAGAGGCGCCAATGCGCTGTGAAACTTAAGCCTAAGTATGCCTAAGTATTTGACAGCCAAGCAAAGCTGAATCCAATTGTCAAACATACATAAACTTACGCCTATTTCCCACCGGGGTAATCAGAAACTATGGAATTTCATTCGCTTCGATCCTGACACATTTATACATTATAGAGGGCGATGTGGCTCACCACCTATCATGTTGGTCTAACAGAAAGCCCGATATGGGAAAGCAGAGGTGCATAGCATATTATACGTACATTATACATATATGTACCCAAGTACAAGTATACAGGGAGTTAGTGACACCGTACCGAATACTAAGGGGATGATTCAGACTATGATTCTGAGATGATATCAAGTAGTATCATCTCAGAATCATAGTCTGAATCATGTTATGGAGTGTTATGGAGGAGCTCGGTGGCGCAGCGGTAAACGCGCTCGGTCTGCGATTGTTGAAGTAAAGCAACTTTCGCAGAGGCCGGTCATAGAATGGGTGACCACAAAAAAAAAAGTTTTCATCTCGAGCTCCTCCGTGCTTCGGAAGGCACGTTAAGCCGTTGGTCCCGGCTGCATTAGCAGTCGTTAATAACCACCAATCCGCACTGGGCCCGCGTGGTGGTTTAAGGCCCGATCTCCCTATCCATCCATAGGTGCCCCAGCAGTGAGGACGTTAATGGGCTGATGATGATGATGATCAAGTATCAAGTAGAATTTTCCGTCGCAAAAATCCTAATTTTTTTTGTGTTTTTTTTTTTAATTATTTTCAGTTCAATACTTTTGCGACGGAAAATTCCACTTGATATCAACTTAGAATCATGGTCTGAATCATCCCGCAAAGTTGCGTTACGATGTCACTAACACCCTGTATATGCTATGCACCTCTGCCTACCCTACTACTACTATGTTAAATGTAATTGCAGACACGGAGAACCTGATCAACACCTCGGCGACGGAGATCTGGGACCAATGGAGCAACACCAACAGCTCACTCACGCGCCGCATCGCCGAGACCATCGAGATTAAGAACAAGTTGCAACTGCACCTACACAAGGTAACCGCGTCCTCCGGCCAAGTAGAATAGAATAGAATAACTTTATTCCCAAAACAGTGAAGGTTACAAAAGCATTTACATAAATTAAGATTAACAATGCCCAGGGAAATGGGACTGACTCAGCATATTGTTGCTAAGAGTATGGTACGAGTGCCCACTCTCACCAACACTGATATTCTGCCAGTACCCATATTACGCTTATAATTAGTAATAAATGAATTGAACGTGCCAACAAAAAACCGTGCCGTGAATTGTTTAAAAACGAAAAAATAAATAAATAAGTAAAGTTAACAAAGTATAATATGAAAATCAGTAGTCTGCCAAGGGGTTAAATCATAATTGATAGTATAAATAAAAATACACTTCTCATCAAAAAAATCGAAACACTTCCGTTTTCATTGTTTCTGTCCGAATTTAACACAAAAAAGAATTCATACGATGAAAAAAAAATACATAAATGTATAGCTGGCAGTTTGGCCATTACAGTAATAAGCAAAAATTCTAAATTCAAAATTAGAATTTCATTTGTTTATCTTGTAAACGAAATGAATCACTGTTTTGAGACAAATGTGTGTTTAGGGTTGGAGTACATTTAGCGTTTAAAAACTAAAAATTGGCGCCTATCCTTAAACTTTTTGTTTTTTATTTCAATACTGTGACTTTGGGACGTCTGAAAAAAGGTTTTTTTTCTAAAACGTATGGATACTTCGCCCACAGAAGCCGCCCAAGTTGTGGCATTGCTGGATTCTGGCCTTAGTCAGCGTGTTGTGGCTGCAAGACTGCATCTAAGCCTGTCATCTGTTCATAGAGTCTATAAACGTTATCGGGAGACTGGTTTGTTCACGCGCCGTTCAGGATCTGGCAGGAATCGGGTCACTTCTGAGCGGGATGATCGATTTATTGTAACAACTTCTTTAAGAAATCGACGCCTTAACGCTTTTCAACTGCAGCAGCGGCTTCGTGTTGTACGAAGGGTGGCTGTAAGTGACTCTACAATTAGAAGAAGGTTGAAGGATCGTGGACTGGTACCGCATAAGCCAGCAAATGGGCCGAAATTAACTGCAGACCATCGAAGAGCGCGCCTTAACTTTGCACGTGAGCACCTAAATTGGTCATACCTACAGTGGAGCAAAGTTCTCTTTTCTGATGAGTGTAAAATTATGCTGTATGGTAACGACGGAAGGAACAAGGTCTACAGAAGAGACGGAGAACGCTATGCACAATGCTGCATTGAAGAAAAGGTCAGCTATGGTGGCGGTTCGTGGACGGTTTGGGGAGGAATCAGCGCCGACGGTAAGACAGAGCTTGCTTTCGTGTCTGGGCCACGTCTGCCTGCACTAAACTGTCATCGGTACGTCGAAGAGTGTCTCGAGCCTCATGTGATGCCCTATGCACATTTTATTGGCAACGGCTTCATATTCATGCACGACAATGCTAGGGCTCACACCGCGGGCGTCGTACGAGATTATCTTAACGAAGTCGATATCTCTATTATGGAATGGCCAGCAAGAAGCCCGGACATGAATCCCATTGAGCATCTGTGGGATGAATTAAAGAGACGAATTCGAGCAAGAGATCCTGCCCCAGAAACACTTAGCCAGCTGCAAGATGCAATCCAAGAGGAATGGGACAATATACCACAGCATGTGATCGTGACTCTCATCCGATCGATGAAGAACCGTATGGAAGCAGTAGGTAATTAGAGCTCGGGGAGGGAATACAAGTTATTAAATAAACGTTTTTTAGCTTTTTTTTTCATTTACGTGTGTTGTTTTATCCATTTCCTTTATACTCCATACGGAATAAAAATGACTCATTTAACAAAATACGAAACCTATGAAAAATTAATTTAAATTTAGAACATTAACATTAAGATTTGATAAGCTCATATTACTCACTATTAAACGACATTTAACATTTATTCCTAAATGTACACATTTTTCTGATAATCCTGACAAAACGCAAACTTGAAGGTGTTTCGATTTTTTTGATGAGAAGTGTATATACTTAAGCAAATAGAATAGATTACTATAATGGTATGTAATTGGTAGGTGTATGTATATGTGCAGAGTTCAGTCACCCCTTACTTTTTTGAATATTAAAAAGATGTTCTCTAATTTTTTCTTAAAAGTAAATAATGACATTTGCGGCAAATCTACAATAAGTCACGTTAAAAAAAAAAGGTAACCGCGTCCTCTTCCGTTTTGCACGCTCATGATCCTTAATAAGGTGGGCAGAACTTTTGTAGCCACTTTTAACATCGGATACCATTTGGTGAATACAATATCATTTTTGCCGCAGATGGCATTAACTACTTGGCCGGACAAATGGGGAGCGCTGAAGGCTCTCACCCGGTAGTTTGAAATAAGTACATTACTCAAGATTTGACAATTTAAGCCACAACCCTACTAGCAAGAGTCGTATTCTTTTCAGATCAAACTATAATTATAACCCAACTTATTTTCGGTGTAGGTATAGCATTATCCCTACTTTTTAGGGAACGGGTAGTGGATTCTGTTTGACGTGACTTGACGCTGAGTATGCGCCCTGACCTGAATCTAATGTACTTCAGAGACCGCTCTGAAGTACATTAGACAAACAAATAAGACGAGAGACGAGAGAGAGAGATTAGGACAGGAGAATTTTACCGAAAGTACTCCTATACAATTAAAACACAGTCATAATAACGGGTTCTTACCGCGTTCCTATACAATCATCATCAATTTAAGAGCCACGCTCTTGTCGGTGCAGCATTTTCCATGCTAGCTTTATTAGGGAAAAATAGGGCAGTGGTTTCCCTCTCCTATACAATACAATACATAATTCTTTATTGCATAAAAGGCGCCCTTATTGCTAAAGTAGCAAACTATCCTCCTATCCTCCGCCTCGTATTGATATTGTGGGACCCAAGCGCAAGCAACAAAAGTACTAACCTTGTGAAACCGTGGTGTGTCAGGTCCAACAAGAGATCTTCGACATCGAGAAGACGCTGGAGCTGCTGAACAAGGCCATCGAGGACAAGCTGCAGCCCATGAAGGTGGCGCACACGCGGCTGCAGGCGCGCACCAACCGCCCGCACCTCGAGAAGTGCCGCGACGAGGCGCAGAACAGGTGACGTGTTGCCTTGCATAGAACCTAACTTGTATTGGGCTGGTTTTCCCTCCGCGGGTTGGAAGGTCAAGTCTTGTCAAAAAACCGGGCCTGTCAAATCTTCTGGTTAGGTAAGCGGACCCTGTGAATAAGACATAATGACGTTACATGGCTCATGTACCTATCTTGCTAAGGCCTATGGTGGCTCAATAGTAACCCTGACATCAGAGACACGACATTAATTTTGGCATCGCATACGAAGGAAGAGAGTCCTGGACTACAGGCGCCCCGAACATGCATTTTTGTTTCAAGTGAGCCACCCACGACCATAAAATTTTGATCTAGAGAAAAAATACTCCACTGACGCAAACTAGCCACGAGTCTATAAGTGGTTCTTCTTTCTCGTGTGAATTGTGACGTCAGTGATCGGACCTCATCAACCCTGGCGTCAGGGTTACTATGGAGCCGCCAAAGACCCCTGGACTACACTTAAGTAAATAGTAGCCGACTGCTTAACGTGCCCTCCTAAGCCAATGCCTCCACCAACCAAGTGGAGAGACGTAAGGGGCGGTCTGTCTCTAGCAGTGGAACGTTGTTATTTATCTTTCTTTGTTATGTCGCCACCGGGAATCGAATCCAAGACCTTGTTAGATTGATTCGGGTGCACGGGGTTAGAACAGCAGCGTGTTTACGTGCGTGTCCCCCCCAGGCTGGTGAAGGAGGTGTGCGACCTGCAGGCGACGATGGAGCTGCTGCGGTCCAAGATCGCGGCGGCGGAGGGCACGCACCAGACGCTGCTGGGCGTGCGCGCCGGGCTGGAGGCCGACCTGCGCAACAAGACCACCACGCTGTTCATCGACCGCGACCAGTGCATGGGGCTGCGGCGCGGGTACCCCGTCACCGCCGCCATCAAGGGGTAGGCGGGGGGCGGGGGACACGGCGAGCGGGGGGCGGGGGGGAGGTGTTCACACCAGCCAGGATATTCGGTATACTATTCTAAGATATTTTTGACACGGTAATGGTATTGACTTCCGGTGTTCGAAGAATCACCCCATAGAGAAAACCGTGTAAGCGCCTTTTTGAAAAATGACATTCGGATGTGATTTTCATACTTCGCAGTAGACAAACTGGTTACAATCCAGGTAAAAAACTCCATTTTAACAGGTCTCCATTTTTACCCGGATTTAAAGTAGTTGAAATAAATTGAGGTTTAGTTGAAAAAAATCACACCAGCATGTGATTTTTCAAAAAGGCGCTTACGTAGTTTTATTATTGCAGTTATGTCGTGAATTATATTAAAAAAATACATTACCCTCCTCCTTTGACAGTCGGGTAAAAAGCTGAACTGAGAATGTGTCCCATTACACAATTATCAGCAAATGTTTTATACATCTATAGCGCGGGCGCACGTCGGTTGAGCAATAGCAAACTGCCTGTTTACGTTGATTTATCAGATATTTGCTGATATGTTACCTACCTAGTCAACAGCACAAGTACCGAAGTATTGTTTAGGCCCGTGGTTGAGAATCCTACTAGTGTTACCCTGGACGTACTTTTTACCGATAACAGCGTACTAAATACTAACTAACTGTTACACTGAAACAATATGCTGTTTTTTTAAGTCTTTTATCATTCCAGCAATTATGGTTATAATCAATAATAAAGTTTAAATCAAAGTCGTACAATACAAATTATGATCGCATATTTTTTGTTATATAAGTTATCAGCGTGAGTAGTTAGTACGGAGTTGTCTTACGTCCAAAAATCGAGAATTGTTGGTAATATAAAATTGTTGATGTTTTGTCATGTTTCAATGTTATGTCCGTATACACAACAGGACCCTTCGTCTGATTCGATCGACAACCAGAGTTTCACTTTCGTAATATTTAGTACCTTCCGAGTAGTGTAAGAAAAATAATAGTACCTTTACAGTTAAACAAAAAACTTGAATTAATTTCCAGCAGGACCCTCCGTGGTTTGAACGTCTTCAGACCATTGGTGTATATCCCTGTATAGCGGTGCATTAGTACCTTCAGATTATCTTCGTTTTCTTTTAAAACAAATATTAGTTTATAAGAAATAAATCTACAAAATTTTTATACTGCCAGCAGGACCCTTTTTTGTTTTGGTGCTTTCAGTCCAGACATTCATATTTCCTAGCAGCAGTATATTAGTACTTTTCAAAAAAATATCGCTTAATTAAAAAAAAATGTATTAAAAAGTAATAAGACTGATTCTTTATCAGAGAAAATATTCTAACACTTTTATTTATGTGATGCAACCAATGAAATAAAAATCAGTTTTCATGTTATATTAGGTAGGTACGTAGTTTAATATCGTCAAAAAGGAAAACACAATGAAAATTATAACAAAAAATAAATTATATTTACAAAAATTTACATTAGGAATTATCAATCAAAATTACAATTACCAATCAAAATTACAATTACCAATAGAAATTATCAATCAAACGTTGTTCAGCGTGGGTTAATAAAGATCATAGTAGATCATTGGTTGCATCACATAAATAAAAGTGTTAGAATATTTTCTCTGATAAAGAATCAGTCTTATTACTTTTTAATACATTTTTTTTTAATTAAGCGATATTTTTTTGAAAAGTACTAATATACTGCTGCTAGGAAATATGAATGTCTGGACTGAAAGCACCAAAACAAAAAAGGGTCCTGCTGGCAGTATAAAAATTTTGTAGATTTATTTCTTATAAACTAATATTTGTTTTAAAAGAAAACGAAGATAATCTGAAGGTACTAATGCACCGCTATACAGGGATATACACCAATGGTCTGAAGACCTTCAAACCACGGAGGGTCCTGCTGGAAATTAATTCAAGTTTTTTGTTTAACTGTAAAGGTACTATTATTTTTCTTACACTACTCGGAAGGTACTAAATATTACGAAAGTGAAACTCTGGTTGTCGATCGAATCAGACGAAGGGTCCTGTTGTGTATACGGACATTTCAATGTTTGTTCTGTTGTTCATTAAAACAAGCAAAACAATTTTGACTTTCTTTTTCCTCTAAGGCCTAATTTTTCAATAAACGAAATTCAAATTAGGAAAACTATAATACTACGAATGGATTTGAATCAAAAATCGGCTCTGAAATAAATATTTCTTTATAACAACAGCCACTGTATTTCATAATATTAAAACTTAACAAATCACAATTCACTAAAGTAAAACGTTCAGAATTTCATTTCTACATTTTGTTGCTGTTCAGTTCCTCACATAGGAAGGCACGGGTAATTTCATTCCCTCTTTGGCTTCAAAGAATGTGTAGGAAAGCACAATTTCGTCCACATACTCCATTTTTGGGTCCTCAGTAAATTCTGGATCGATGTAGAAAAATACTGGCATGTCCACCTGGAAAACAACATTGATTTATCGTACCGTTATAATAATATTTTTTTATTTATTTATTTATAAAATACACCCACATCATATAAAACCGCTGCCGCCTATTTGACAAATCAGGGCAGGCTTTTCACGGCAAATGCGCGGCGCGAATTGTAACGTGGCTTTCAACCAATAGACGCAGCAAATGCTATCGATACGAGCGTGACTTTATCTTAGTATATTCGTAAGCAACATCACCAGCAGGCTAACCTGTTCATGTGGATTGAGCTGCTGTTCCTCGAAGCAGAAGCACTGGATCTTGTTAAAGTACTGTCCAGCTTCAAATGGTATCACGTTGTATGTGCTGATGCCCGTCACTGGCTTGTCCGTAGGGTTACGTGCCGTGTAGAATGCTAGCGCCGTCTCGCCTGGGACTACCTGGAATAGAGAAGACCAGTTATTTTTAAATTCTCATCGTGTTAAATAGTTCTAGAAAATGTTTCTGTATTACTGTAAAATGGTAACTATCAAGATGATTGGACACTTAATAAGACACGGCGAATTTATTAAAAACATCACAGAAGGGAAGCTACAAGAAAAGAGAGGAAGGGGAAGACCAAGAAGAGCTTACACGCCACATATAAAAGAGACGGTAAATGTCGTATCTATAAGGAAGTGAAAGAATTTGCCTTTGATAGAAAAGAATGGAGAATGCTACACTGACAAGAGTATGACTCATAAGTTAGTGATGATGGTAACTATTAAGGGGTAGGCCAATTCCTTTCCTAGGTCTACAAGGCGCCAGCCTACAGGCCCAGTGGTAGAATATTTACTTAAGCCCAAAATGTTAAGTGTCTAGGGGCCCTGGGTTACAAAGGCCTGCATGGAGCTGACATTGGAATACTAAACTAGCAGAGTAAGTGATGTTACCTAATTTATTTATTTACCTAATCTACACAATACAACACTGGGGTCTGTCTAAATGTCTGGATGATAGATAAAGTATTTTTTTACCTATAACAACTAAAAAAACGAAACGCGATCGCGAATGGAAGGCGATTGGGGCAAACAAATTACAGGTAAAAAGGATTATCAGCTCTGTATTAGCACTCTGAAGGCCCAGGGTCAACAGAGTGATGATTTTCAGCTGAACCCTAAAATAAATTTTAAAATATTAAATAGTATATGTAGACCATCAACTACTCACTGTAATATCCAGTTGCTGAGGTCTGAAGTTCCACTGCATGGAGGAAGCTACATCCGCATTGAACCGGATTTTGATGGGCCGGTTTTTTACAGCGGACATTGTGCTTACTGTGTCGTTAGGCTCCGCTAGACCTGTGGTGCCTCCGTAACTGTATGCCTGAAACAAATGTCACATATTGTTCTGACATACTTTTGTTAGAGAGCCTTCGTACCTATTATAGCACATTTACAAAGAATTTTGCAAATATTATTATAATTAATAACTGCACAGATTTTAAGTATTTGCTGCTCAGTATTTTTTTGAGAGATTGGTTAATTAGGTTTAATATATTTGCACTAAATTGATGTAAGGTAAAGAATTAGAATCATTTAATCAACATAATCATGATGGATAAACTTGTCGAAGGTTAATTTAACATTTAGAAATTTAATTACTTGTGGTTGAGAGACCGATCGCATGTTAGCAGAATAAATAACAAAAAACGAATGATGTCTACTTTAAGAGTTTAACTAATTATCCTAAAAAAATTCTTAGTACAAGAGGTAATTTACGCTATCAGGGTAAAACCTAAGGAATCTATTTCAACAGTAGTCTCAGCGGCTTCTCACTTATCCAGGCCCTACTTATTTAAGTTTCACTGTTTAAGATTTGTAGTTTTAGGTTATTTTTAACTCACCTGACAAAATATTCTATATAAGGGCACAGCCGCATAACTTAAACCTACGGTCATTACTCCAAGAGCAATCATATAATTAAGGGTCGACTGAGCATTCTTCTTCTGCTCATGTAATCCTCTGAAAATGCAAGTATACGGCGAAACCTTTGGAGGACCTAATAATACAGGTGAACTTTTAAATGCGCTGTTTCTAAATGCATTAACATGGGATCTGCCCATCCAGACTAGTCGATTCATATTGTTCAATTATTTATTTCCTACAAATTCACAAAATTACAACATTTTTACGATGCGAATATAGAATTCGCGATTTCAAACATGTCAAATTGACATTTATTCATCAGTTCAGAAATTGACGTTATTGGTTGCTAAGATTGAAGTGCCATCTAGTGACATCAATATAGAATGAAATATTGGCACATCACCAAGAGATGTCGCTAGTAGTTCTGAAAAAAATAGTTGAGTACGTAACGTTAGCGTAAAGTGGAGGTGAAAAGCGCCTGTATTTGAATTTTAGGCTTTCATGTTTCTTTCGAAAAAATCTAGTTAGAATAATAACTATTAAACACTCACCTTTTGTCTTCAAATAAAACGGCGCCTCACAATGTTATATAATGTAATTAACTTTAATATCACAATTTAACAGTTTCTCTATTCTATAAATCATCATCATTTGTATTCTAGCGTCAGTTTGTGTTTCGTTTTAATATGTGCGTCGGTGTGCGTTTTCTGGTAAGCCTTGTAGGTACAGTCTAAGAAGGGACATCGGAACATGGGCTCCTTGCCACACTCATAAGTAACGTGTCTTCTATAAGTACTCTTGTGTCTGTATTTTCTGTTACATTTCTCACACTCGTACAACTTGTCGTACTGCGTCCAAAAGTTTTTTGTCTTCATCGGTATTACCGGCAGCATGTTTTGCATCATTGTTTTAAAGAAATCCACCTCACCTGCAACAAGGGAGATTCGATTCTCAATCATAGTGTTTCAATCGCTCAGCATCGATTGCTTCATTCTTAGCTAAAATAAAAGAAACTATCTAATAAAACCTACCTAGTTAATTTGAATACGTGTGTATATAATCGTGTAGTATGATTTCATATAAATTGTAGCTGTAAACCAATGTTCTTTCATTCTTTAAATGTTGGTTGACTTCTTAACAGAGACCATACAAAAATAAATAATGTACTTAGAAGAGTTATGAACTTACGCTTGATTGATATTGAATAAATCCAAGTCTCTGTTAACTTGTCAACAGATGAGTGTGGGTGTTTCAATTGATAAACAATTGTTTATTAAATCGAGAACATTTATTCACATGCAATCCAATTAGAAAAGAACAAACCAAACACACACCTTTTCAGTGAAAAATAAAAATACATCAAACATTATTAATAAAATATTTTGTGCTCTCACTTACACAGTAATACCGTTGTATAATTAACTAATACCTAGGTACTTTGAAGTCTGACAAGATTGCTTCGAGCCAAATAGCTAGCCATTTAAAATGGGAATATTTATCAAAATATCGAAATAGTCAGAATTGTTGTCACATTATTGTACCCTTATTTTCATTTAGGTAAATTGTAATCGACTTCATGTAAAAAAGTTAAATTGAATAGTACCTATATTTAATTAAAATATAAATTGATCAATTTAATCTTTGGAAATCTTACGTAGCAGTTACTTTACGTATAAAACATATATCTGGGCGTGTGCTCAGGCGCATACATACTGTATAAATGTGGAACAGTCCAGAAAAATCTAATCGCACTATGCTTCTGGTGGGTTCGCGGGTTAATCATCATTTATAATAACTTACGTCTATCGTTATTACAAAACAATTTAACGAAGATCGGTACATTTTCTTTAAAAAACCTCCATGTTTCTCATTTCTTCACACTGGGCAATTATCACCTAATTAAAAACTTAATAGTTAATAACCATAATAATTTACTTAACAACAATTATTATAATAATTAAGGCACTAAACCCTTATTATGGCTAAGAATCGACTGGAAGATTCTTTGGTTTAAATTAACATTATTATTGCATGATTCAAAATTTGAACTTTTAAGGTAACTTAGAATAACAGTACATAACAAATGCAAAAATAATATACTTTTAACAGCAATACTGACCCTATAATACAATTTTGTTTGTAAAATGTTTGGCTTTGCTCTAGCGCAACAATTTCTTTGGTAACAAGGAACACTCTAAACAAACATTAATAACAAGAACAAGAAATAACAATCTATAATATTAGGTATATCTATGTGTTTAAATGAACTAAACATGTCTTACGGTATTATTGTCTACATTTCAAAACAAGTAGCCTTCAATATGTT
This sequence comes from Pectinophora gossypiella, assembly GCF_024362695.1. Classification (NCBI taxonomy): domain Eukaryota; kingdom Metazoa; phylum Arthropoda; class Insecta; order Lepidoptera; family Gelechiidae; genus Pectinophora; species Pectinophora gossypiella. Next base: position 15,579,600 of record NC_065417.1, read on the forward strand.
GTTCATAATCAATGTAAATAGCTGCCTATATGAGGAACAAGGTTTTCCACTAGTAACAAGTATGATCTTTGGTAATATATTTCCTGTTTTCATCACACTACAGCCCCTGTTAAACATAATATGATTAGAATGATGTGTCTCTTGCCTCTTTCGCACTTGGGGATGTACCATATCGCTATCCTGCTCTCATTCTAATCCTGTTATATTTAACATGGTTACAGTACAATAATAATTAAAATAGGCAGATTTCCTAAAGATAAATAGGTTTTATAACATTTTAAAAGTAGTTCTGACTTGAGCATGTTACATGCTTTAAAAGTTTTTACTTAATGTAGGTAGTTTCTAACTTTGGTAAGGCAATTAATTATCCAACAAACGTAAATTGGTTAAAATTATATATCTTTTGTCTCTTTCGCACTAGGATGTACTCGTGTTCTGCTCTCATTCTAACCATGTTATACCGTTGGCGAATTATCGATAGCTCGACTATTGATTGTTGACCTCAGAAATCATCTATATTATCGATAGCTTAGATAAAAACTATTGTTGCTTCTGACTGAGGGACTTTCCAGGCTTCCTCAAAAACAATATAGATGGCGCTGTACAGATTTTCATGGGCCTTCTAATTTCATGGGCAACAGACATATGCATCTCTTATCTTTGTTTTCGGGTATAAATGATGACCCTTTTTATTAAACCCAGGCACAATTTTATCTTCCACCCATTATGATTCTGATCAAAATAGAGCTAATATAGGTAGCAACATAATTCTATACATAACGTGAGGCAAATATCAAGCAACAATTATTTTTATTTATGCTTCTGCCATTACATTGTATTTTGGAATAATTATGTACCCCGAGTCTACTCGAGTATTATGTTAAAGCTGTACAACGCCATCTATAGTTTTTAGTGAATGTAGCCAGGAAAGTCGCATTGCATAAGCCTATCGATAGTATTGCTGCTGTGTAGTATTGATCTAAATCATTTATCAAAAGTGGCCTATCGACAGGCAATACTAATAGGGACCGTAACCTGGAACCTGACAGAGGGCTGCAGTAACTGTCAGTACTATTCAGAGGTGGATGACGGGAGTCCTAGTACAGCATTGAAATAGACTATTCTGGGCGCCATCACACTCGCGTCAGAGTACTGCGGGGCGGAAGGCAAGAGGGGGAAACCACTGCCCTATTTGTTCCTAAAAAGTAGCATGGAGAATGCTAACCGACAAGAGTGTGGCTTTTAAATTAGTGATGATGACTACCACATTACGTTTGTTGGGCAACTAGTTGTGTTTGACTACACTTATCACGGATTCTCTCGATATTCTTCATGTCTTGTGTTAAGTATAACGTCCTGCGGCTCCTCTTCATTGATACAGACGCTCCTGGAACAGAAAATTATTACAACATTACAATTTTATTCTAACAAATTAGTACCAACACCAATATTTACAGTAAATGGTTGTTGTTGACTTTTATAATATTTATATTAGTCGAAAGATTAAATAAAATATTGGATTAATGTTAAAAATAACAAAATCTACCAATTAAATTTAAAAATATTAAAAAGTACCTATAAGTCAGTGACAACCACTTCGTAAAACCATGCAGTACTTATTAATAATAATATGTATTAGTAAGTTAAAAAGCTCGTTCTACATAATATATCAGCTCTACTGTGTGAACATACAAACTAAGGTGAAAGTACAAGCCCAAAATAAAGTAAACTTGTAGTCCACTGCCCTCGATAACTGTTATTTTAGATCCCGTGTAGTTTGTGTTAATACTTTTGGGTTTAGTGTTGTTATGTTTGTTAAACGGCCAACCCCGAGTTAGTGAAGGTAGTCAAGTGTACTGACTGAGTGGCGCGCGGCGCATGCGCGGGCACTGGCTGGTCATTCGGACACGAAGTCCACCTTCTCCGGCAGATCTTTGTGCAGGTGTCGCTCGTGCAGCAGCAGGTTGTGCTTCTGGTAGGCGCGGTACACGCAGTAGGGACACTTGAAGCTGGGCTGCTTCCGGCACTCGTACTTGATGTGCCGCTGCAGCGAGCCCTTGTGCTTGTACTTGTTGCCACAGTCCACGCACTCGTACAGCGTCCACCCCGCCTTACTGCCCGCCAACCCAGCCGTACCATAACCCAAAATATAAGGAGTGTATAATTGTGCAACTGAAATAAAACGCAAATAAAAATAAATACGTGCAAATGATACTGAGCTAGTTTAACCGCCTCGTGAAAGCCAAGCCACCGTATGTGCTACCGTGTGAAAGCGTAGGATAATGCACCATGTCTCCCATTTAATTTACTTTGTATTATCTACAATTATAAACTATAGAACTACCTCCTTCAGGTAGCATGCAGCCACTAGAATGCATAGTCCATGTAAAACTTACAAACGTAAGTATATTTATTAACAGATGTTAACTTGATACCCGATCCATTTCAACGGAAAGAGTTAAAGAGTTATGACGGACGGCATGCAGTAATTCTTAAATCCAACAGAACCATCTAAATATGTTACAGATACATAAGAACCTATAACGTTAGTGTTAGTAATCATTTCCGTATTACCCAATCAACGTTTGTTAAAATTTCCAAGTGGAAAAAGTTGATACATAACCGTAGGTTTAGTTAAATAACATAAAAAACTATGACATATCAAGAATAGCAACTTTATTAAAATACAAAAAGGTTATAAAAATACAATCAAATGCATTTAAATCACTGTAACTTCTTATTGACAGAATACATTGTATCTACAGTCCTACAAATATTCTAGGTAGCAATTTAACTATAACTAGGTAGGTATATTTGTTCGACATCACTTGGATTCTGATACTGATCTGGTTATACTGTACTGCTAATTGACAAAATATAATCGATTTGTTCTAGATTATCTAAAAAATATTGTCGTATATCAAAAATATGAATATGTGTTTGTATATCACAGCTGAGATTATGTCATTTCGGGATTGAACAAATCTGAAATATTGTACTGATTTAGTGGTGTAGGTGCTAATAAAGCCATCTGGCACATTACATAGCGATGTAGGTCAAGCGATTGCTTACACCGAGAAATATAAATTGTGACAACTGAGTAATGTTATCGCTGATTTTTAAATATCGATAACCGTTAAAAATCACAACCTAGAAATTTTGCAATTTACGTCCAGAATATTTTTATAAAGGGAAATATTTTTTAAATTCTAATGACTAACTTTTCAAAGGCACTTAGTTTTATACTGACAAGACTTGTATGGTTGTACTTTGTGAACTTTACATTTTGATTGTATGATGGTAACTCCAGCGGATAACCTAAACAGTAGCGTCGGCAATATCGCGCCACTTCGATGTATACACGAGTTATAGATATGAGTAGGTACATGATAATATGGAACTAGTCACGAGACCGGCACGACGCTGCCGACGCTACCGCTCCTAACTTATAGTAATTTCTAAATGGTAATGTGTATAGAATACTTATCAACTATGTGGAAGATGATTTCAACTTCTCTAACTCAACATGATTGTGCACGGCTGATTTGATCGACATTCGATCATAATGGCAGTGTAAATAACATTTTTCAATTTAGATTCAACAACAACTTTAAGCTAAGGCACTCGTCCCTCTAGTTGTGACCACAATCACGCTATTGGCCCCATTCGGAGTAGACACAGAAACAACACATTAGACATCATCTAAGGAACTACGGATCTCATTCCACTCGACTGTCACTGAAGAGAGTAAAACCTAATCTAATATAAAATAAATGCATTAGACGTAAAGAGATCTAAACATAATTGAAATAAAAATTAACTTAAATGAGTATTACAATAATAATGGAACATGCATTATGGCAAAGAACTAGAGCTTGCTAACTAAGCGAAAATAGCTTCATTTTGATTAAAACTAAGATATACAAAACTTACACATAATTTAGCTTTCAAACATGTCCATCGTGTATAAAGTGATAATATCCACCCCGTGTACGTTGTACACCCCTGCTCGCTTCTTGTACTAACAATAGTCTCCTTTAAAATGTTAATTCTATAAATGATGATTTAGATTTAGAATAGTAACTGCAACTGGTAACAAACTTAATCAAACTTGCGCATCACGTTCCAAGCTTCAAACCTAGACATCAGGAATGATAGTTTACAATAAATGCTGTACATAAAAATATATAAAATGATTAAAAAGCGTAACTATACAATCACTTTCATCTTAACGTACGGATAAATGCAACAGTTCGTATACTGCTACAAATGATTTTCTAGTAATAATTCGTCAAGAGTTTAAATTCATATAAAGTGTATCTATACATAGTGTCATCACATCTGCCTCGATGTGCGTAGCTGAGTAGGTAACGAGTGAAGGCAGCAGCCTTGCGGAAGGCATTACATCTAACGTGACTGTCTGATGCCACTATCACAAAAGAGATTTCATCACATTTATCACAATCAGAATAACTCGGGAATTCCTTACGCATTTTACGATCAGTAAATTCGCGCTTATGATTTCAATAAAAATCTACCGATGCTAAACGCCAAAATGTATAAGGTATCAAAACTGGTTTAAACTTCTCACATATAACATTCAACGAACAATTCTAAAAGGCAATGATATGTAAGATCCTAACTCTTAACCGGGGATCAACATTTGTATAAAATGTGTAGTATCGGTAGTGACTATGTGCAGGCGTCGATGTTGTCCTGCTTGACGTAGTGCTCGGGCTTCATGTGCACCTCGCGGTGCATCCGTTCCATGTGGCGCGCGATGTGCATCTTCTGTTTGGCGCGGTACACGCAGTAGGGGCACTGGAACTGGGGCTCCTTGCCGCACTCCCACTTCTGGTGGTTGCGCAGCGAGGACTTGAGCTTGTAGAGGCGGCCGCAGTCGGGGCAGGCGAAGCCGGGCTCGCCGGGCGCGGGCGCATGCGCCGGCCGCAGCCCCGCGCCGCACGCCACGAGCGGCAGCGCCAGCCGCGCCGACCACTGCTCCCACGACAGCCCGCCGATCCTACTGAACGACACGTCTTCCGGCACGCAGCCCGGCCCGCCCCCTGCAAATACCCAGAACACGAGCTATAACGATCACACAGCGCACGAACACAAACGCGACATTCAACATTCCCGTGAGGTTAACGACAGTTACAAGCGATACATAAGATATAATGTTATATACATAACGATATACGTACATAATGGATACATTAATATACAATACGTATACTACATAATATATTCTACTGTGAGTGTCCACCGAGTGCTGTGATGAAAGCTTTGCAAATGGAAAAAAGTAAATAAAAAAGAACAAAAAGGAAATCATAAACGTTTATTTCGTTTTAATTCGATTCGTGAGGATTATTTGCTCCCCTCGGTAACAATATTAGTTTGAAGACGCGCGGTCGGTTTCAGAGTTCACTTTTGTGTGGAAAGTCTGAGTAGAGTACAGAGAGATGGTGTTACTGGACTGGCACTGTTTAGTCACTGCGTTGGAACGCTAAAACTTTGTTAATTAAATGTAGTCTCCCGACCCATGGGTTTTCTTGTCTACCTGAAATTATTAATTAGATTAGTATGAACGAAAAGGAAAGAAAAACAAAACATTGATCATGCGTAAGTCGGAAATGCAAGCAGTGGAACCTCGGCTCGAAATATAGGAACGTGGACATGCAACTAACACACACGTAACGTAATATGTAAACATCACTTACCCGCGCGGCTACTCCACAACAAACAAGGGATCGGAAGGGGGATTACGCTAAATAGCAAGTAAACACAAAGTAAATCTGATAATATAACTATATTTGATTAAACTTTTCTACCAAATAAACCCCAATATATTCATATAAAAATCACACTAATTGTTTATCTATATCTCCAATAACATTAACAAACAATGTAAACTCGTAACATCCGTGTAGTCAACATCAGTACTTCATAGTAACAAACATGATATGATGGGAATATTGCGTACCGAAACAATTTTCTATGCTTAGCAATGACTCGAATGTGTCAACAACAATCAATAACATTCTTTACTTATCATCACGTTTATAAACTAATACTGACTTTGGTCAAATAGCTTTGTTATCCTAGTTTAACAAAAAATATCAACAGTCAATATGCTAAACAACTTCAAATATGTTATTGCATGTTAATATCAATATTTATAATTTTGAACACATTTTATTTATATCCCAGTTCACCGAATACAAACCGAATAACATCAGATATTGTAAATATAAATATTTATATAATAATAACTACAGGTAACATTGTAGGCACATTATGGATGAGCTCTATTACCTAAACCTAGCTACCCCCCACACGGCGCGGCGTGATTGCGTGCCGTCGCTCGGGCGTGAGGTACGTATTACTCTTACACGAGACAAAAGTCCCATAAAACACTATCCTAATAAATAATCAACTTTAAAATAACTTTGGGTTTCAAAATAAAGTGGGGAAGACGAGAAAATGGTCCCTTTTTGAGAAAGCGTTAAGAAAGGTAAACAGGAGAAAACAAAAACTATATAAATAAATTACGAACGTCAACAATAATTTTTGGTCATAATAACTAATTCCAACACATTGGAAAGTAAAATAAATTATGTTACTCTTACGGGTAATAACGAATACATGCGTATAATATGAAATATCAACTAGTGATTTCTTAATATCATTGCACTAAAATTATCAATTTGGAATTACTCCTTTGGAGGAATGGTCGTTTATTAAAACTAAACAAATTCGAGCTAAAATATTTGGAAATTGCAACTTTCCATTCCTTACAATAACTAGATGGTGGAAACTTTCACTGAAACACTACAGCAATACTATACGATATTATGACATCAGGTAACCGCGGAGCGCCTCCGGCCCCCACCGGCGACCCAGGGCCGCGCTCCTCGGAATAAAACATTCAGGGTCAGTCTTACCTACGACAATAAACTCTAAAACGAAAACAACAAAATTAACTCTATACCGTTAGGGAATGTGCATATTACAACTATTTCTTTAGTGTATATTAAAAACGTCTTCAACAAAAATAATAACGTAGAATATAAATTAAATTATTGCAGTACCGATTTGGTCGGGTGTCTACTTTGGTGTAACGTCTAGCGGGGTGCTAGTTGCACGTCTTCTTGTTGCGGCGCACCTTGTTGTTGGCGTAGATGTACCACTCGGTGTTGTGGTGCTTGCGGATGTGCACTCCGAGGTTGCCGCGCTGCTTGGCGCGGTAGGCGCAGTAGGGGCACTGGTGCGCCGGCGCCTTGCCGCCGCACTCCACGTTCTCGTGCCGCCGCAGCGTCGACTTCCAGCGGTACTTCTTGCCGCAGTGGCGGCACTCGAACTGGCGGCTGGCGTCGTCCGAGCTGTTGCCGTCGCGCTTGTACTGCGACTTCGCCTCCGACTTGGTGTCGAACGCGTCGTTGGAGTCGACCGAGCCGGTGGCGTCGAGCGAGTACGCGCTGTTCGCATCGTAGAAGGCGTCGCCCTCGTCCGGCAGCACGATGTCGTCGGTGTCGTCGTACTCGGCGTCGGACTCGTGGTCGTCCTGCTTGGCGGGCGCGTTGTTGTTCTGCAGGAAGGCCTGCTGCAGCAGGTGCGCCTTGACGGTGTCGGGCAGGCAGGGCAGGCGCGGCGGCAGGCGCGCGGGCACCAGCGCCGTGAGCGACTGCGCCTGCGCCTGCGCCTGCAGCAGCGACAGCAGCGCCGACGGCAGCTGGCTTTCCTTGTGCGCCTCTGCAATACAACACATTAACGGTATTGCAAATAATAAGTCAAGCGCGTCTACGGCCTGTTATGTTAATACTACCAGAGGCTAAAATAAAATTAAGGAACCAAAGAAATGCGTTATAATAAAAATATAAAAAATAATCTCTGTTAGAAATATAAAAGGCGAAGCTTCTAATTCATGCAAACATGCACAATCCGAGTGACCGACCGTTCGAAATAATCTTCCCATAAAGGTTCGGGGTTCGGGTGGCGTTCGAAATGAGAGGCGGACGTACGTTATAAAGTCATTTAATCGTTCAAAAAATATCGAATATCATCGAATCAGTACATAAGTATACGAGGCTCATAATATAAAATTTATGTAATATCATTTAGAAGGAAGATCGAGTAGTTGTATATTTAAGGCACTAGGATAAAGCACTAAAATAGTAAGAGCGCGGCCGCGCGGAGTGATTCACTTGACGGCGAGGGCCGGCGCGGGCGCGGCCTCTGCGTCTGCGCGCTGCTCGGGGTGCTTCTTCTCGATGTGCTTCTTGAGCTCGTTGCGGCGGTGCTTGCGGCAGGCGCAGTAAGGGCACTTGTACTGCGGCTCGATGCCGCACTCCAGCGTGACGTGCCGCACGAGGTTGCGGCGCGCGTTGTAGCAGCGCTGGCAGTTGGGGCACTTGTAGCCCTTGTCAGTCTTGTACTGCACGCAGGGCGGCGGCCGCCGCGGGGAGAAGATGTTGAACCGCTCGCGGGCGGGCTCCGCGGCGGCGGCGGCGGCCGGCGACGCCGGCTTGCCGGGCTTGGCCTTGTCCGTCTTGTTCTCCTTGCTGTCGTCCGCGGCGGGCGCGGCCGGCGCCGGGCCGGCGGGCGTGGCGGGCGTGGCGGGCGGCGGGGGCGGGGGCGAGGCGGGCGCGGGGGCCGCCTCGGGCTTCGTCTGCGCGAGGAGCTTCGACGTCTTCACAGTTTTGAGCACCGCTAGAGTGGTCACTTTCTCGTTCTCCTCGATTACTTTTTTACTACGCGTCACGATACTTTGTCGTGTCGTCTTTGCACCTGAAATAGAAAATAATAAACTCCCTTCAATGATACGGTTAGCGACTCGCAAACTTACAGACGAGTTCACGTAAAGCGTAAATAAAAACAAATGATGACGACGAAATGGTGTATTCAAAATAAAGAAAGTTTTTTTAGTAATAAATGAAAAAATAATGGTAAATAGTAACAAAAAAAAATATGATTTTTTTAATGAAGATAAAGACCATTCTAAACAAAGCATTAATCAATATGTGAAAAACAAAAAAGAAAATCAACAACATAACCCCATTCAGAATGATCTTTCTTAACTTACAAATCTAACCAACTTAAATATGGCACCGGTATCAAAAGAGATCAAAAATAATAAAGTCTAAAAAAATCAACAAGTCTAACAATTCATGTTTTAAACACATAGAACTAACTTAACAAAAAACAAAATAAGATTTATAAAAGCGAAAGAATCAACATGGTATAAGAAAAATAAAGTAATCGTTCATGATAGTTTGGCTTCAGTCTTGACATTGAGCGCGAGTGGGTTGGGGTGCTTTACATTGATGTGGGAGACTAGTGTTTTTTTCTGCGAGTACTTTTTCCCACAGAGCTCGCACGCGAACTGCGGGCCCGTGACACACTCGTACTTCTCGTGTCGCAGTTTGTTCCTCCTATACTTGTAATGCTTCTTCTTGCATATAGAACAAATGTACTTTTTGTCGCTCGAGCTACACTCCGCGTCAGAATTGCATTTTCTTTTCCTGTACTTGCGTTTGACTACTTTCGGAACTTTCGGTACGTTTTTAATGCTTTTCCTTCCTCTACGACCCTTCTCTTTCTTCTCGGTTTTAACATCGACGCCCTTAAGATACCCTCGTGTTAATGGAAAAGGAGTTTTGGCGTAATTCAGCGTGCTAGTTAGTTTCAGAGTAGTTTCTGAAAGGGCAAAAATGAAAAGCGAAAATAAATTACGTATTAAGCAGTGGAAATTAGTCACAGATATATAAAGATGAATATGCGCAGAACGAAGGAGAAAGCTTTAGAAGTTGAATAAGTTTGAATGTGAATGTTATATGTACAATGGTGCGACATGTAACAATCTTCTATGTGCAGTGAGATGCTATGCGGGTATTCTTTATTTTTATTTCCAAGAAATGCGGGTAGTGATGACAGGAGAGGCGTCGGCCCATGCGCAGGTATCGTCGAGGAGTTCGAAGGACAAGCATTACTCGAGAAAGGAAAAACTTACTCAATACAATTTTGTCTGCTTTCCTATTCCATCCGGAGAAAGACCTAGGTACCTAAACATGGCATCCGCATTATTGTCATAGCTCACTGTCAATATCGTCTAACGTTTGTTTTGAGAAATGAAATGCGCTTCCACTGGAACTGATGTCAATGACTACATGCTTTAAATAATCTAAATAACTTTCGTAATGTATCGCCTAGCATGCACGCCTGAGAAACAAGTCTGATTTAAAACATGAATTGTATAGAACAGAAACGTCTGCAGTGAAATCACATGTGAATGCAAAAAAAAAAGAATAATAAATAATAGATATATAAGCCACATAACCATCAACTACGATAATAAAATGAAATAATCAGATTTACCTTGGTTCGTTAACGCCGGCGAGAAGTCACAATCCAACCAAACTCTTCTATAACAAATGTTGATCAAATAACCACACATGTGCCAGATAGAAATGTTTGCGCGCGCCCTCTAGCGGTAGCCTAGCCGGTGCTAGTCGATACCCCACAACTACATACCACCGAATTGTTGTCAAACCCAAAATAAATACAAGGTAGGGTGAGGTGTTGTGCACATTGAACATGGTCTACTTCTACAGAAATAGATATTACGTAATCGATAATAAATACGTTAAATTTTACTTACCAATACAAGTTATGAGCAATTCCACTCCGCATTGTTAAATGTTAATAGGTAAAGTTAGCACTAAGTATCAAAGTTAATTGTTACTGCAGTGAGATGTTTACATTTACTTGTAAGGTAGGATAGCATGCGATGATCTACTTCAGTCCCCATATCACAAACAGGAAGCAAACATTACCGCGGACACACGCAGTGTGCCCCATAATATAAACATATACTTACCTTGCGTTTACCTCGCCTTACAAGGCTACAACAACATCAAAACCTTTCTACCATTACCGTTACCTGTTGCACTGAAAGTCTCAAAGTTCTTATGTATATGAAAATATAAAATTGTAATAGATTAGTAGTTTATAATATTAATATTAGATACTAAATTAATAATTAATACAAGGTTGAAGTTTCACATGTGAAAACACTAGCACTCTTGTATCCGCTGTCGTGAAATATAATATTTATATATAACAAGATAAATAGATTATTTTAAGCAATGACTGTTTTGTCTAATTTCAAATTATGGGAAGACATTGCGCATTTCATCCGTTCCTTGTTTGTCTGCCACAATGAACTTTTTGTCGGGTAGAGATTACATTATCTGTATCGATATAAAAAGTTCATTGTACCAGAGTATCAATCTCGAGTCCCATGTAACATCATGCGTTGAGTGGGGGGCAATACAGCAATGGTGTGTCGTCAACGCAGGATGTTGTATGTGCGGCGGCGGGGGCTTACCTTGCGAGTCTCGGACGCCGTCGCTCGAGTTCATTATTTCATCTTGAGATCGTTCCATGTGCCATTGGAAATCTGGAAGGAAGACACACATGTCAACATGGAACTTTTAAGCATTAAAGGTGGTACTTAGCAACAAGGGCGCCTATTGTACTCTTTTGTTTTAGTATTGTCTTGTATTTCCTGTGGGTGCTATATTATTTATTATACTCATAAGGTTGCTTTGGATTAATCTGATACTTGACAATTTCAAAATTGGAAAAGAAAGTCGTTTTTATTAAATAATATAAATTAATTATAAGTACGTAGTCGTTACATGAGCCATGTCAGGAGCCTTTGGCGGCTCGACAATAACCCTGACACCAAGGTTGCTGAGGTTGGTAATCCACCTCTTAACCCGAAGATAATAATTATAATTTATATCAACAAGATTACATGTCTGTTGTACTGTCAAACAAGATTATCAGTATTCTAACCATTAATTCTGCCTATACATTTCTACATAGATGAAAGAGTGAATTGTTGTAGACTCTATTAGTAAGAGACCTTTTACGTTTCTCAAGTACAACACAGTAGAAGTAGTAATGGTAGTATTTCAGTCTCTTCAAAAATAAAAAAAGATGAAAAAGAAAAGAGAAGATATATAGAATATTTAACAAAAACTTGTTTACTAACAGAGTATGCAAGTATTATATAGAATTGGGTCTTGTACTACGTTCAAGATAAATTAAGAAATTCTGATTACTAAACAAAGACAGAAAACATTTTCTTTTTTCTATTTAACTTATTTATGAATCAAGAAAAACGTAATAATAAGTCCGACATTTTATCACGTATCAGTCTATGACGTCACAGTGTGCTTTTTCATACAAATTCCATAGTAATATCGTGTTTTGACGTTTAGTAAAAAGTAACTGATTTGACTGTTTAGAAACTAGACTCTTATTTTGCATTGCAATAACAAATAATATGTTCTGCACACAATTGTAACTGAAACGCGAAAGACGTTCAAACTGATAAGCTTCTATGAAACGCGGCTATTTGCATAAGGTCTTGAGTTCAAACTGTATTATGTACTTATCGGGATTTTCCTGAAGGCCAGGGGGAAGGGGATTTCTATATCTTTGGCGTCAGAATAGTACATTTTGTTGGCGTCTCTTTCGTACTAGGCTGTATAATCTATCATTCTGTCCTGCTCATCATGTTATAGTACAAATCTAAGACCTATCTAATATAGATATGGATAAAAAATAAGCGTTAGATATGGTTTCTCTTTCAACCACTGAAGATGTGAAGCTATATTAGCATTTGTTTTTTTAGCTAGATTTCTCTATAACATTTTGGTATTTCACTGATAAATTGAGTTATGATCCGAATATTTTGTATGTGTACCAGAACAAGGTGTTTGGAAAAAATATTATGTTTTGCCTATAGACTGGTTATACTTACTTTTGAAGCTTTTTAAGGAGTTTTTTACTTTTTCCCTTCAAAAGTACTAATTTATAACCAGCCTGTACTTCATTGCCATTCGAACGGCGTCTATGCCGTAAATAGTTTCTACAAAGATGCATTCAAGGACAGAATGACTAGGCAATTTTCACTAAGCTCAATATTTGATTTCACTTTTTACCGACTTCAAAAAAGGAGGAGGTTATACTTTCCATTATAGACGATGAGCAAAGAAAAAACACAACAACATCGGCTCACGACAATATCCCACCGAATTGGGGTAGTGAAAGGTACATCTATCGCAAGATGAACTAAGTACACACACCTCACCGAGCTTTCTGTTAGACCAATGTGATAGGTGGTAGGCCGTATCGCAAACAGAAAAACTAATACATACATACATAAACTCACGCCTATTTCCCACCGGGGTAAGCAGAGACTATGGAATTCCATTTGCTTCGATCCTGACATACTTCTCAAACAGAACAAGTAATGTAAAATGCATATAATGTAAGTAATTAATAGCATGTTTTATGGAACAAGAGTCCATAATTTAAATAAGCCTAAGTATCTGTCTTAAAAGGTTTTTGAAGGCACGTTAAGCCGTTTGTCCCGGTTACTATTTACGTGAGTAATCGTTATATGAGCTCTGTCAGGGGCCTTAGGCGGCTCAATAATAACCCTGACACCAGGTTTGATGAGGTTGGTATTCCACCTCACAACCCACACTATAACAAGAAGTTTTTTGAAATCGTATGTACTTTTTCAGTCTATTTTTATAATGTCAAGGTATTCCTGACATATATTTAAGTTCTAAAAAAACAAGTTAAAGTCATAAGAGCGAATGTCGTTTTAAAATCTAAACACCATTGTTTAACTATTGTGTTTGGATAACTTGGCCTTAGGAGCATAGACACAGACATAAAAATTTACACCTGATATACAGGGTGTTAGTGGCATCGTAACAAATACTGAGGGGGATGATTCAGACCATGATTCTGAGTTAATATGAAATGGTATTTTTCGTCGCAAAAATTCATAATTTTTTTTAGTTTTTTAAATTTATTTTCAATTGTATACTTTTGCGGAATCTCTCAGAATAATCAGCTGAATCATCCCTCTCAGAATCACGGCCTGAATCATCCCTCAAAGTTTTCGTGACGATGTCACTAACACCCTGTATACGGTACAGATTTCCTACCCATAACCTGAACCGGTCTGAAGGCACGACAACAGTCATATTATTATAACGCCCATCAACCAGGGCAGTTACGCCGATATGAAATTACAGTACGGATTTGATTCTCCAACAGGAAATCGGTACCACTGAAGTCTTCAGTGGTTTAATAACTCTTGACGTTAGACTGTCAACGTATGATTCGTCATAGCTTAGGGTAGTTTCCAACTAGTCAAATCAGTTACTTTTTTCTAAACATCAAAACACCAAGTTACTGAGGAATTTGTATGAAAAAGCAACCTGTGACGTCATAGAAAAACGTGACAAAAAATCGCGCTATTACATTTTTCTTTATTAAAATTCATAAATAAGTTAAATAGAAAAAAGAAAACTTTTTTTTTCACCTTTAGATCTGTCTTTATTTAGTAAATCAGGGGGGTTAAAATGGCCAGATTGAAGCAATTCATCTCAGAAAGCAATATTGCTATTTGACATATGCGCAAATGTCAAATTGCAACATTGCTTTCTTAGATGAATTTCTTCGATGTGGCAATTTTAACATCCCAGAATTTCATAATTTATCTATGACCTAGGAAACTATCCAATATTAGGAGTGGCTGCAGAATCGAATAAAGAATAATACCATGTGTAGAACGCGCACACCAATTCATATTGGAAGTTATCCAAAATTAATTGGTGTTTACCTCACAAGCGCAAACTTGCTGGGTCTTACATTGGTCTAAATGGCCGTAAGCCGTTAAGGAGCAAGGGAGAGCGCGTAGACAGTCTCGGATTTACGCGCTAGGCGGCAAAAGGGAAAAACAAGATTTTTGAACGGAGAGTCCGGGTTGTGGCTATGGGTGTTTTATGACTTGTGGCTCTGCCCACCCCATTATTGGATGTATGAGTTTATGTATAAGTATACTAAATAGAAACCTGTAATATATCTGTAAGCCGTGTAAAATGTAGCCATAATTTCTTTATAAAACATACGGCAAGTCAAGGCGCATTTCCTTACCTCTATTTCCTCTTCATCTTCATAATCTATCTACTCCTTTTCTTCCATAGTATATGTAGTAGTTTAAGTAGTGATATTTATTTATTATAACAATTATAATTATGTGTATTATTATTATGTAGTTTATGTAGTCAAAAGTGTATTTATTTTTATATGCACAAGTATTCCCATGCTGCACTATCCCGCTATATTACCTAATATTCAATATCTCCTATACTTAAAGGTTGCCTGGAAGAGATTGCTACTTAGCAATAAGGCCGCCTATTGTACTAATTCTATTTCTCTTTTGTTTTGTATTTTGTTTTTTCCTGTTTGTGCAATAAAGTATTTGTTATGTTATGTATCATTTACCGTGGTTCACGGGGAATGCTGGTCTGAACTTCTGTAGTGGACTTGCAGCAATAAGTTATTCAATTACCTTAAGTGCAGTGTGGTACCTTAAGTGTGGATATTTAGTTCATCTTACAATGGACTTATGTATGGTTAGAGTTATATATATGTATAGCACACTCTGTACACTTCATACAATGTGCGTCGTTTTACACAGACATTGATGTTCTCACGCGCATCTGTGTGTGTGACGTCTGACGACCATACAATTGAAGACTAAAGTAAGACCGTGGAGGGTGAGGTAAACGTAGCTCAGTGGTGGGAAGTGGAGAGTTGCCGTTCTATACGCAGTATTATTCCTTATTGTAAGGTGATGTTATAAAATAATGTTGATGAATACTAACTGCGTACGACGTCATTGTGCGCGACGGGCGGGTGTTCCTCGGCGTCCTCGTCAATAGTGAGGTCCTCGACCCCGTCCCGGTGCGTCTCCTCCTTGCAGGCAGGCGGCTCGCTGCTGTTGTTGGTGTTGGTGTCGGGCGCGGCGCTGGACAGGCGGCGCGCTTTCTTGCGGCGCCGGGTAGGCGACACTGAGCCCTCGCGGCTGTCTATGCTGCCGTCGCGGGCCTGCGGACCACACGCCCACGTGGTTAGTTTGTTTACTTCAAAACTACATTGAAAAAATCGGATTGCATTTAACCTCGTTCATAACGCCGAGATTTCCAGACACAATAGATAAACAATGGTGTTTGGATTTTAATAGAACATTCGTTCTTACGACTTTAAACCCGCATTTCTCGTCAAGGCGGGCCTAGTGTGTTAATTATTACAACACCGATCATAGGAACTACATCATCAATTGGCATGGTTGGTTCTCATCAAATTCATGAAAATTGTCATCATCATTATGAGGTCAGCATCTATCCTTCCCAATCCAGTAGCGAACAAAATTATGTTTTTATAAATCAATAAATAGGTATTAATAAATATTTAAAGAAGTTTAGTTATTACAAAATAAAGTTTTTTGTGTTTTTAGTTTTTATGTCTGAATGAATAAATTTTATTATTACTAATAGGTATAGATAAAGTAGAAAATTGAAGGGGACATCTTTGCCCGCTAATGAGGCAATAAATAGTTTAGCAATGTAGGCAATTGTAATAAAAATAATATAGCAAAATAAGATAAGATACAGGACACGCATAGAGTATGCAATCCTCAATTAATGACATCCAAAAAATTAACGTAATTTAGAAATGTTAACTTGTATAGTAACAAGTACTAATAAGAAAATTCATAGATAACATGACAGGAATCCTAGAGTTGCTTTGTTCATTCTACATAATCAGTTTAAGTAGTGGACCTTCAGGTCAAGAGCCTACAGATACACAGATTAGCAATACCAAACATGAATTCTGGCTCTGATTCCATAAGTATAATTTTATTGTAAGTTATACCTGTCACTTATCTGCCTAAAAAGAAGAGCACAGATGGTTGTCAGCAGATAATTTTAAAATGATTGAGTGTAATTTTTTAATGGCCCCTGTGGTCCAGTGGTTGCGTTGGACTCACAATCTGGAGGCCCGGGGTTCGAATCCCTGTGGGGACATATCACAAAAATCACTTTGTGATCCTTTGTTTGGTTAGGACATTACAGGCTGATCACCTGATTGTCCGAAAGTAAGATGATCCGTGCTTCGGATAAGCCCTTGGTCCCGGCTACTATTAACTGATATAAGAGAGTAATTGTTACATGAGCCATGTCAGGCAGGGGCCTTTGGCGGCTCAATCATAACCCTGACCCCAGGGTTGATGAGGTTGCTATTCCACCTCACAACCCACACGATAAGAAGAAAAGAGAAGTGTAACTTAAAATATAACAGAATCCACAAGAATCACCACCATTATGTAATTAATATGCATAAATAAATAAAAAGGTGGCTTGAAAACTGACATGTGACTTGACCAAGCCATATAATATCACACCAACCCGTCATGGAGTAACAATAATATGCTGACTATGCTACAGCATAGTCATCAGGCATAGGAATCCCATATTGTTTTTGTATTGTACATCATTATAATTTGTACAATAAACACTATTTTATTCTCTCCACATCATGAAGGACAGTAGGTTATTTTAATAATGTTATTAGTTTGTGTTAAGTTTCCAACTTTTTTATCAGCCAGAAATCTTTTCATAAACTGCTGTAAGTATTTAAGTTTTGTCTGAAAAGTTCTAGAAGATTATTTTCACATCAATAGAATGATAGATTGGTTCTAATTTATGTAAGTACCTTGGGTAAACATTATTGATACTTGTGTAGTAAATTAGTGTGCACAGATGCACATCACAGTACCATTGTGCAAGTCATGGTCATAGTATGTTTTACAATATAATTCTGTAAACTTTCTCTGTTTATGTATTGTATTTATTTTGCTATTTTATTTTTATATGTGGGCATGTGTTACCCTGTAAGGGTACAAAAGTGGGGTATTTGAGAATGAGATGTAATTTGAAAGACTAAAAATGGTTATGGATCCGTGGGATGTCAGACGGTTTCATTTACAGAGGTATTTTTAGGACTATAAGGTCTGCTGTAGTAGTTTTGGTAATTAATAAAATCTAATTGACTATAACAATGTAGGAAAATAGGATATTGATATGTCACTATCTACCTATGGACAGATGAAGATGTATGGTAGTAAATAGTGTGATTGTAGTATTCTTCTTCTTTACGAGTCGATGGCGATCAATATTAAGTTTTAGTATTTATAAACTACAAAGGATGTCTTGAAGAAAATGTCTGTTTGCCTGTCTATTTTTGTTATAGAGAGACATACAATGTGATTTACAGAACATTATTTAGCTTATGCAGTAGTACCTGTGGCGGAGGCGAGGGCGCGCGCGGCGCTGGCACGGGCGCGGCAGCGGGCGGCGCGGGCCGAGACGGCGGGCGTGAGGGCTTGTTGTCCGACAGCCCCTTGATCTGCAGCGACTCCGCCGCCTTCAGCAGCGCCGCTAGCTGGTCCTGGGAGATGTTCACCTCCCCACGGTACATGTAGTCCATCATCGCCCTCAACTCCGCATACTTCACATCTTTCAATATTATTATTGGATGTTTGTCATACTGTTGTGATAGTACGCTCTGAAACAAAATCGTGCCTTTGTAGTGGTTTGTTTATTCTATCTAGTGGCCACATTTAGAGTTTGTAAATAAGTATGTTTGATTTCAGGTGTGGGAATCGTTCATTGTTGTAGAATGTATCTATTGTTTAGACTTAGATTCATAATGTAGCTATTTTGATTCTCTGATTTATAATTACATTATTAAAATTTTACTCAAAATGCAGCGCAGCAGTTAATGTTCACAGGAATGCAACCTCATCAGAAACAATTGAAAGTAACCTTGTCAGGTACTGACTGCAAATTACTTGACCCATCAATTAGCTAATCACACTTAATGTCAAACTTTAAACAGATTGCATATTACACAAATTAGGTAGGTATTTGGAAAAGTGGTTATGGCAACTTTCTGTTGCCAACTCATCTACACATTGATCTAATTGCTAGCACATGAAAGCTAGAACGAAACAACTGGAATGTTTATTAGAGCAAAACTGTGCTGCCTTGTAAGTAACTTAACGCGATAGCAATTGACCTAGATTGCGCGAGCGCGTCTAAATGGTACCAACCTCGAAATAGGGACTGCACGCAGACAGGACTACTTTGTGTGCCTTCAGCGTCTGTCCCTCGGCCGCCAAGGTGCAGTCCACGTGAATGCCCTTCTCCAACAGAGTGTCAAACACAGAAACCAGTGTCGACTGGTGGTTGTTCCACCTCAGGCAAAACTGCTGGTCGTCGTCCATCGTACCGCGTGTCCACTCGCCGCGCCCGTCGCCCTACGACACCAAACCAAGGGTTTACTACGACGAAATACCACGCATTTAACTAGGCCATTAGGAAAACTTCACTAGGACAACACAAACACTCTCCGGGACGTGATTTGCACTTTGCATATACTTTTGTCTCACCGTTTCACTTCATACGATGATATCACAGCTCAACTTTACTAAATTAACTTTAGGGACCACATACGAGTCGTCGTAAGCGACGCGGCACAAAGAAAATGGCCGCTTTTCCAGCGCGACAAAAAATAAAATGGCGACGAAAATTCTAAGTTTTACTATTTTCTGGGCAAACTTTTCTCCACGCAAACAAACAATCCAAGTTTACGTCGTAGCCACGGTAGGGAGAACTTCGCCAAAGTTGAAATCAACAAAGAAAGTTCCAAGAAACTTTACTTCGAAAGTTCACGGAGTGGAAATTTTCAAGATGAAAACTCTGAGCCGTAAGTGAGCGCTTATCGTTGGTAATCCTCCATTGAGAGTTCAATCAACACGACTTACCTTGACTATATTTTCATCAACTACGTTTTAACACTATTTTAAATTGGTTTTGGTTTAATTTAATGCCACTGCCACAAAATAATTAATTATCACACATTCGCGCACCCGCCAGCTTTCTTGAATGAAAAACACAAAACTATGCTATGTTGCAAGTTTAGAGAAAGGCACCTCTACAAAATCCAACCAAACGAAGTACAAGTTGGAAGCGACGCGAGTGACCCAAAATAAGCTCTATGAATGTTGCCAGAAGTAAATTATTGAAAAGCTTAATTGATTACTATTTGGATAATTAAAACGCTGTTAAGTAATTCGCTATCACTTATTTAACTATCTGAATATTTATTAGAACTTTCAAATTCATATAAAGTATCGTAAAATTACTTTTGATACACTTCTTTTGTTTTTTAATTGATTTGTCCTTGACCTAGTTTTAGTTCGACAGACCACCGCGTGATCGAAAACGAATTATTTTTTTGTGTTTTTTGTTAATGTTATTTTTCTTGATATTTATAAATAAGGATTTCAAGAATTTGTTAATAAAAATATTTGTTTTACAAATTCTACCATTAAGTGTTGCCTTCGTAAAGAAATAAAAATATTTGTGTGTACAACGCCATCTACCGTCACTTCATACAACTACTACGGTGCAAAGATTGGTGGACTGCTAACTTACTTTGTTGGATCATTTACAGACCGGCCAGAGCTAATCAAAGATAATTTAGAATGGTATTTTATAAACGACGTGTGAGAATAACTAGAACGATTACGGTAGTAACTAAGTTGTGATTAATTAGTATTCTTTTTATTTACTCTTTCAATTAACGTTGGTTTGTAAGTTTTTTTAGTACTTAGTTAACAAATAGGTAGAATCCTGACCTCTCGACTACCTACTATTAATAGACAATACCTACTAGACACTAAACCAACGAGGGCAAACGTTACAGTGACGTCAGTTTACTTAGATTAGGTACCTACCTACCTACCTACTTCGTTCATCCCACGATGGATGTACCTCTGACTACCCTAATTGGGATATAGCCGTGAACTTATGCTTATGTCACCCAAGCATCATTTTACGTGAATTGACTTTTTATTTAATGTGGGTTGTATGGTCAATGACCGACCTCATCAACTTGATGACAGGGGACAGAAATTTTAATGACTAAAGATACCAACTACAGAAGTTCACTCCGCGCCATTTCTTTCGGGGTAGACTATGACAAACTGGGCTATTACCTATGCAATTCTCTTTGTCTACCCCAAAAGAGATGTGGCGCGAAGTAGACGACTTGGGCGTACAATCACGAATACAGGCCTTTCTCATACTAGGTATATATATATAAGTAGGTATCCGTATCCACTCCATCTCATAATTTTACCTACTTGCTGAGCTAAAACAAAGTGAAACAACTTTTTACCAAGTTAAGGAAGTAATACAAAACAAAGTGAATCAATTGTTCAAACGCAGCGATAGGAAGTAAGAACCCTCGTTCGTCCTTCTAAGTACCTACCAACATTGTGCCGCTTCGTTATAAAAATCAATAGCATTAGTAACTTCGTACAAACGAATTATACGAATCTGGTTGTGTGCGTCTCGCCCGGCTTTCGGTGTGCGGGAAACAAAAAAAACCACGGGCGAAATTCTTGTAATAAAAATCAATCGGAGCGGAGAGAGAAGGCGCCGCGCGGGGCGCCGACTGTCGGGCGCCGCGTGGGCGGCCCCTGCCTCCCCCGCTGCATACCTACACGCGCTATAGTGCACCTACCCTCCTCCTGACTCCCGACCTCACTTATACCCCCATTTTTCTGCCACATGCCGATTCCTAATACCCAAACTTTGTACATAACTAAAATATTTGAACTTCTACTCTTAAGTACGCCTTTCCAACACTTGCAACAAACTTTATTTCAAAGTTACGCAAAATCGTAGTATGCGGAGAGCGGCGCGCGAGGGACCCGCAGTCCCGCAGAGCGCCCGCTCGGCCGGTTCCCGGCAAAAAGGCGTTTGTTTTTATTTCTTTGGCGCGGAAAAAAATCAGCACGCGCCCGCCCTGCACCTCCTAAACATGCGCCACGCAGCGACGCAGACTCGGCCGGGTGTGTGCCGAATTCACTTTCATTTGCGACATCTCATCGTGTCCCGAAGGTCACGGTGCAGCGGCGCTGCGCTGCATGAGTGAGCCGGCGAGTGCTTGCGGCGGGCCCCGCTGACCGACTAGGTGAGTTGAGTGAATTTCGCGCCCTCGTCTTCGTCGATTTCGTTTCCCTCACGTTTATCGGCTCCGTTTTGCACCGTCCTTCGCCGTGTTCGGGAAGACGGCGAAAGTGAAATAATGTTTTCGTATCTCGCGGTGAGCGAGTCGGCCGCGCAGCCGAGTGGCCGGCCCTCGAATAGAGGAGCCGCGACGCGATAACAGCCACGTGAGAGGGTTAAACCGCGCAACTTTACGTTCACTACTAGTCTCCACCTCCGACAGGTGATAGCGCAATGTCTGCGCTATCTCGTCGTTCTTAAAGTCTGTTATTCCGAAAGCTCGCGCGATTTCTTGTTGCCATAAAGTTTTGAATGTAGTTCGCGCGAATTTCATTTCACTACAAAACTTTCAAATGAGCTTATCGACTTGGTTGCGTATAGCTGTACACTGCTACTATAGGTAGATGTCTGTGTACAGACGAAAAACAAACGGAATTAAAAAGAAGTCGGGAGACGGCGGGCGATGGAAAGAGAGGGATTCAGCTTTGCACTCTTCATTTGTGCACCAATCGAGAAAAAATTCAATAAAGCTCGCTTCCTTTTGTCTAATTGCCTATGTAAACCTACTTATATTACGACTGTTCGATTCCAGCGACATTTTGAGGAAAAAATGGAACATTGTGTTGTTGTTCCGGCGTCTAGGGACCAGTATTTGAGTAAATATCTGTAGTTTGTATTAAGCTTTCTTTATTCTAATTAGATTATAATTTATAATAACACTTTTGTTAAACTCTAACACTAACTTTACGTTAACTTTTATTAGTTTTGTTTGTATTTTGTGTTTTTTACGTTGTTTGTTGCGGCACAGGAGATGCCCGGCCACGGTGCTATGGTCAAGTGCGAGCCGTCATCGGAAGAAGACGACAGCAACTCACAGTTCGCGCACACTTATTTAAATTCTCAGGTGAGAGATTTGATTAACTTACAAACATAAACTGACGCTTGCGATACCTATTCGGGTAGGCAGATGTATTTGTGATTTGGTTAATGTTGTCTATAAAGCACTCCGTGATTGTAGATTTGTAGCCTTTACTTTTTGTCAACTAATGGCCTCTATCTATCCCAATAAGGACTACAGTCGTGTTTTTTTTTTGACGTGTCTTATCGTAAATTTGCATCGGATGGCATTCACTGCTTGGCCGAGGATGTTATAGTCGGTAGTTGTGTAGGTACTATCTAAATGTCTCTACTGAAAGTGTATGTAAATAATAATACTCTCGTCTATCGTGTGGGTTGTGAGGTGGATTACCAACCCCATCAACCCTGGTGTCAGGGTTACTATTGAGCCGCCAAAGACTCCTGACATGGCTCATGTAACGACTACTAATTTACACTAGTAAGCACTTAGTAATCGAGACCAACGGCTTAACGTGCCTTCCGAAGCACGGATCATTTAACTTTCGGGTAATCCGGTGATCAGCCTGTAATGTCCTAACTGAACTAGGGATCACATAGTGATATGTCCCCACCGGGATTTGAACCCAGGACCTCCGGATCGTGAGTGCAACGCTCAAACCACTGGACCACGGAGGCTGTTAAAATAATAATAAGTAGGTATGTACATTCAACAATAGTTGTATTGTCGTCTGCATACGATAATCTCATAACTTTTACGTAGGTACTTACTTACCTAGTTTCCTCGCCTTATGAAGATACCTTTATGCTTGGAAGAAATCGGTCTAAGCGATTGCCTTGTACTTAGATAAGTAAGACTGCAGTGACCTTTTTTCAGTGTAATAAAGTATCTATCTATATTTGTAATTATCTATATTTAGATGTTTGCTTAAAGGATTTTGCAAACTTACGAGCTATGGTAACCCTGCTTTTTGCTCTGCCGCAGTCAAGCAGTCGGGTACAAACAGAATACGTTCTCGTTTTCTAAGTAGGTAAGTAAGTTATAGAGGAAACCACGTGTAAAATTGCGAGTATCTTGGCAATAAAAGTGAACGGTTACATCAGTTTCTCGGTTCAGTAATCTACTCGTAACTATAGGTACAGACAGATAGCAACGTCCATTCATTCATAGGTAGGTACATCCCGTCTGTAACTCCGTATGTAGCAAATTGTTGTAACATGGAATTGAATAGAAATCATTTATTTTAGATATAAGTAGGTATTGGTACACAGTAGGAGTGAACATAGTAATTAAACCTTATTTCTAAAAAGGGACGTTAGCTCAGCAATATGTTGTGACACTCCGACATTAAGGGAGTGCCACAACGCTGAAAATCACAAAAAAAATATAATATGGAACATACATATCTATACATTCTACACACTTCTTTACTTGTAAACATACCTTGCTTACTTGTAAGTAGATTTTTTTAAGAATGTTTGAGGAGAGCTCTAGGTCCTTGAGGTAGGTTTTGAAACACTTTGTCAAGAAAAAATCATATTCTTTATGGGTTCCTTTTTCTTTTCTTTTTTTCGTAAGTTACCTAAGTAACCTTGTGCTAATAGGTAGTAGGTTCTTTTCAGAATGTTTAAGGAGAGTTCTAGGTCCTTGCTCGAGGTATCTTTAAATGATTGTTCTGTCAAAACGTTATCTCGCCCGTAGATAGGTAAGTAGGTGTTTAATTTTGAAACACTGTCAAGAAAAAAAAAATCTTCAAGTTCCTTTTTTTCGGAAGTTACCTAAGTAACCTTGTGCTAGGCGTCTTAAGGCATCTGTTTTAAAATTCACATTTCGAATAACGCGCCAGCTTCCTAGCTGGCGCATCCTCCTGGATGTGCCTCGAAGAGGTCACAGCATCAGAGTATTAACCCATGACACATAATAAGATTACTTCATCAATTCATCATGTTACAAAGGACAAAAGCTCTGGCCACTGAAATGATAAAATCACTTTGTGATTAATTGTGATCCCTAGTTTGGTTAGGATATTACAGGCTGATCACCTGACTGTTGGAAAGAAAGATGATCCGTGCTTCGGAAGGCACGTTAAGCCGTTGGCCCCGGTTACTACTTGCTGATGTAAGTATGAAGTCGTTACATGAGCCATGTCACCCCTGACATGGCTCATGTAACGACTCCAAAGGCCCCCTAACGGCCGCCAAAGGCCCCCCTTTGGCGGCTCAATAATAACCTTACACCAGAGTTGATGAGGTTTGGTATTCCACCTCACAACCCACACGATAAGGAGTAGACTAAAAGGATACGCGCGGGATTATAACAACTGAACTTATGCTATACGTTCAGTTTTGTTATTTATTAAGGTAATCCTATTGTAGATTAAAGATTATACGATTGTGTTTACAGCTAGGAACAAGTGCGTGTGAACTACGGCATGTGAAGGTTGATCCTGAATCTTTAAGAGACGATGTACCGCCTACACTACTACATCATTTGCAGGTACCTAATGCACTTGATAGACACCTACTGAAAGTACAAGTTTTATTAATTTTCAATTTATAAAAAAAATAACTCTGAAAAGTTCCACTTTGCAACAGTTATAGGTTAAATGCGAAAGTAACTCTGTCTGTTTGTCTAATATCTTTTCATGCTTAACCTGCTGAACCGATTTGGATGAAATTTAGTATGGAGGTAGTTTAAGTTGACATTTAATTTGAATCCTTTTACAAAAACGCGAACGCGACGGCTCGTCTTGCAAAATACCTAAGTAACAGAAGCACACTCCATGTGTCAATGTATGTGTCCACCAGGCTCCAGGCTTGGAGGAGCTGGCCCCCGCCGGCCCCGCAGCCACGCCGGTGTCTCTGCCCGTGAAGCAAGAGCCTCCGCCCGCCGCCACCTTCGAGACCCTCGAGTCCGCGCGAGCTGACCGGGTGAGCTGTTGGTGCCGAAAAAGAACTGTCAAACTAAAATTATGATAAGGAATGTCCGCCAGAATTAATACTCACACCTTTTTTTTGACGTGACTTATAATAGGTTTGCCGCAAATGGCATTAATTACTTGGCCGCTCAAACGGGGAGCGCTTGAGGCTCTCACCCGGACAAAATTTAAGACAATAGGCCTGAGGGTGCCCAGTTGGGCGCGAACCTCTACTCAGGATGTCGTCTGAGAGGAAAATATTTGAAAGAATTAATCGACCTTAGTGGATCGATAGCGATAAGCGCTGAATGAGGGAAATCGTCGACCACGCCGGCGTTATTCTTACGTGTTAACGTATTGTTATATTATATAACGGCGTTATATTTTATGTTTATTTTTATTTTTTAAAGAACGTCTAGGGCCCTGTGCCGAGGTTTTTCTTGCAGCTTCTTTTCCCCGGCTATACAGGTTGTGAGAAGCTGCAGTAGTTTTAGGCGGATGAGACGTTCGTTATGTAAAATTGACGATTCAAAGTGTAACTATGTTACCTATTGAATAAAGATATTTTTGAATTTGAATTTGAATTTTGTTAGTATATAAGATAAGCTGCAAAAGTCCAATCAGTTTCTTACAAAGTAATAAATTAATTGGTTGCACTTAACACAGGATGTGTCCATGTCGTTTCTGTAATAGACCAAAAACACCTACAGTAACATAAATTTTATAATTATGACAACTACTGGTTCATAATTTCACCACTGTTTACAAATAATTCGCTGGGCTCAGTGACTGAACTTTTGCTCTTTGATTGTACCTATACAACAGCTAGAACATTACAATACATTTGCCTAAAATACACAAGAATGCCGCAAATAGGGGCATTCACCCCTATGGCACTTGGTACAGTGTAGTGCATGCAGTATATAACATAAAATTTACTCTTTCCAGGGGTCTTCGTTAATAGACCGTCACATGGCGTTGCTGTCTGCGAACGAAGTGGCTGATTCCTCCGACTTCATGCCGCTGCTCCATGTCAAAGACGAACCACTGTCCGAAGGAGGTACCTACCCAAATTTCTTTTTAATTCAATTTACCGACAAAAATAATGTATTAAAAAAGTAATAATTGTTTTTGATTTGATGAAAGATTCATAAGCGGATAGATTCAAGTTCTTTTGTTAATCCTAATAGAACTCTGGTCCGCGGAGGTCCGTGTTGCTTTTTATAATAGAAAGATCTCATAAAATTTGAATGTCATACAATTACGATCTAAGTAATTATCTAATTATTTGATGAGATTCTAGTTTTAATTCTTTTTCTCTCTCTCTTTCTATTTAAGCTGCGCTCTTGTCGCTGCTGTAATTGCTGCGCTGTTGTAATTCTTTTTATTTCCTTTAATTCATAATTCATTTATTCGCCTTAAAAATGGTAGGTACAGTTTGCAGATGGTCAGCATTTAGCATTAGGTCAACATTTTTAGTTATGAAAATTATAACATGCAAATAATAATGACAAGACGATATTGGTGCTAATTCCTGTAAATACCATCTAATTTTATTTTAAGTTATATCTGTCATTTTCTTATCCGCCGAAAAGGAAAGGGTCGGGTAATAGACAAGCATAAAATTAATGGAACACACGTCAATTTTAAGCACAAATCTAAACCAACCGTCTAAAAATTTTACATCCGTCGATAAACCGACACAGTTAAGTAGACAGCACGTCAAACGGATTGCATACCAGCGAGGTACCTTTTGATTCGCCCGGGTTATTCATTCATTTACTCATTCTTCCTAAAATTAAGAGCTGTGAATCATCCGTCCCTTTCCTTTTCGACGGATATGAAAATGACGGATATAACTTAAAATAAAATTAGGCGGTGTCTGCAGGAATCGGGGCCAATTAAATTATTAAACTAAAATAAATTGACGAATATAACAATAAACATACAGCTCGGTGAGGTATGAGAACTTAGTTCGAAGGATGTACTTTTAACTAAGTACTATAAGTACAACAGTACTATAAGTAGGTGTAAGTATTGGGATATAGTCGTGAGCTTATGTGTGTATGATATGACCATAAAAATATTTTTAACTAGCTTTTGCCCGCGGCTTTGCTCACGTTATATTCGAGGTAACACGGTTCCCCTTTCGGCCTTTAGTAATGTAACAATTTTTAGGTTCCTACCTTGAAAACTGAGAAAGTCCCATAAAAAATGTCACCTCCTCTTTGAAGGGATTGGGGGCAAATTTAAAAAAAAAAGATGCACGATTTTTTTGTTAGTCACAAATAGTCTACATATATCAATTTTTATCTTTCTACCTTGAAAATTGCGAAATCCTTCATACAAACTTGCACCCCTCATTTTAGGGATGTGGGGGTTAGAAAGACACAAAAAACTGCCTATGTCAGTCTTCACCACTTCAACTATCTCCATTTAAATCGTAGCATTTATAGTAATAGGTATGGTAAAACCTCGAACCTGCATTTCAGAACAACACACGGCAAGCGGCGACGACACGAGCGACTCGACAGCCACGGAGCCCACACGCGGGAGTCCCAAGAGCTGGACACAGAAGGACATGGACAACGCCCTTGACGCTCTGAGGAACCACAACATGAGCCTCACTAAGGTAACCAGCCCTCGCGGCACGGAATCTGCGCCACGCGTGTTCAACCAATAGCCGTTCGACGTCTATCTACGTAGATATTATTCGCTGCGTTTATTGGTTAACCCCCTCGATATAATTCAAGCCGCGCGTAGTGCGGTTGTCATGCAAACCCTGCTGAGCACATAAAGAAAAAGAAACAGCATTCCCTCATTCAGCCGGAGGTCATTTTTTCCGTATTATTATATGCTCATGGAGGTCCGTGTTGCTCTACTCCAGTGAGTAAAGTCCTCAAGTCGAACTTAAATACCAAAATGCTCAGCTGAGCCAGAGTCGAGTGGTGGAAGATTTTAGTGAATATCTTAGAATTCTGGTGTAAGTCCTTGTTATCTGTACCACTGTCTCCAGGCATCGGCAACCTACGGCATCCCATCAACAACCCTCTGGCAGCGCGCGCACCGGCTCGGCATCGACACCCCCAAGAAAGAAGGTGCAGCCAAGTCCTGGAGCGAGACCGACCTCAGACGAGCGCTGCACGCTTTGAGAGCCGGCGCTATATCTGCCAACAAGGCTAGCAAGGCATTTGGTAAGGAAATACATAGAGTTCCTTACAACCTAATCCCCTAGGGGGAATTCCTTAATCCCTAACCTACTGTGTGTGGGGCAGAGCCACTAATAATTAGAAGACATTATGCAGTTTGCAACCGCTCATAATTCAAAGTATTAAGATAGATTATGATTATTTATGATAAATTGTATGGTGACAAGTGATTATCAAATCGCCCATGTAACGGTCTATATTCAAAAGGTCGTAATTTCTGTCGGTTCTTATGACATGCCCGGGAAGTTAATATACAAGCAGCGGAACGTTTATATGTTTTTTTTTTATTTGTGGGAGCAAATATATTTAGATTATAAGTAAGTTAATTTTTCACAAATAGCTTCGTTTGTGATGCGTTTGTGCGCCAACGAGTTAATAATAACACAGTTACGAGTAGCTCAACCATTATAGACGGCGATGCGGCTTACCACCGTTGGTCTAACAAAAAGCTCGGTGAGGTGTGGGTACTAAGTTCATCTTGCGATGGATGTACCTCTGACCCCATTAGGATATAGTCGTCAGCTTATGTTATGTTGTGTTGCAGGTATCCCAAGCAGCACGCTATACAAGATAGCCCGGCGCGAGGGCATCCGCCTGGCGGCTCCGTTCAATGCGGCGCCGACCGCGTGGCGGCGCGCCGACCTGGAGCGCGCGCTGGCCTCCATCCGGTGCGGGCACACGTCCGTACAGCGCGCCGCCACGCAGTTTGGGATACCTACTGGTAATATTACAAGGATATTTATATACCTACTTAACGAATGCGGCGGCGACTGCGTGGTGACGCGCCGATCTCGAGCTTTATTCCTCATGATAATACTTTA
Organism: Pectinophora gossypiella; assembly: GCF_024362695.1. Taxonomy (NCBI): domain Eukaryota; kingdom Metazoa; phylum Arthropoda; class Insecta; order Lepidoptera; family Gelechiidae; genus Pectinophora; species Pectinophora gossypiella. The sequence continues at coordinate 15,609,422 of NC_065417.1, forward strand.
ATGGTGGGCCGTGGTAGCGTAGTTGGAAAAACGCTATAGTCTCATTCGCAAGTTCGATTTTCGAATTCATGACAACCATTACTGGTTATCACGTGCTCAGCGGTGAAGGAAAAATCATGAGGAAACCCACATTTCCCATAAATATTATATGTTGCGGACGTAGGTATGTGACCTAACTTGTATTGACCCGTTATCCCTTCGTAAAAAAAACCAGACCTGTCGATTATTCAGGTTAGGTAAGCGGACCCTGTGAAAGACGGGATAACGCTAGGGAGATGATGAGAGCGTTGGCCGTTCGGGGCAACATGTTGGCCCGCAGGTTTGCAAGGTGTTCGGACAAAGTTAAAATAGCATTATTCAAGGCTTACTGTCAGTCGTTCTACACTTGCAGCCTGTGGGTCAACTATACACAGAAAGCTCTCAGCTCTCTGAGAGTATTATAAATAATATGTTCAGGATGCTGCTTCGGCTGCCGCGATTCTGCAGCGCATCAGGGATGTTCGTAGATGCCCATGTAGATGGCTTTGCTGCTATTATGAGAAAAAAAGGTAGCATCCTTGATGTGCAGGGTGCGTGGCAGCGGCAACAGCCTCCTAAAAATTGTAGCGGCCTGCGCCCAGGGTTCATTTTTTGAGCCCTGGACAAAGGCTCATATATTGCCAAAACCCAGCTCTTATTTATAAGTATATTGTTAAGATAACATTAGCTATTAAGTTTCCTTTCATACTAACCCCTATGGATGTGTTAATGTCTGAAATAAATATATTTGAATTTGAATTTGAGTACTTTAGTGGCTGTCATTAAAGTTGATGTAATGATTACAGGGACTCTGTATGGGCGATGTAAGAGGGAAGGCATCGAGCTATCACGGTCCAACCCCACGCCTTGGTCGGAAGACGCTATGGGGGAAGCATTGGAAGCTGTCAGGTGGGTATTTCTTCTTTGGAGATTCTGATGAAGTACGTATTTTAAGAACAGTAGTTAATGAAAGACAAAAAATATGGTAATTTAAGTATCCGTGCGTGAGCCTAGTTATACCAAATCCGGACAGCAAAAGGCTACCAAAGAATACACAATCACTACGTGTTATAGGCTACTTGACATCCTAGTCAAATGAGATACCTACTTTTTACGAAATGTCAAAACAAGTCAAGACAAATAAGATCCTAATACGAGATTTCCTAGTCCTGTGACGTCATGAAACAAGCGGTCAAATGTCGAACTCTTTTACTTAATTCATAAATAAAATTCGTAAATAAATCGTTAAGTAAAATGAGATTGCTTTTTGTCATCTTAGACTGGCTTCTATTTTAGATTAGCATTTTAAAATGTATCTTTGACCCAGTCAAATATCTAATTTGTTATAACACTGGTCGTGGTCTGATAAGATAGAAGTACTTAGTAATTTAATAAGGTAAAATAGACAATTACCTTACAAATTGTCGACGCGTCAGCGTCGTTGCAGCAACCGTGGTCACAGGAGAACTGACGAGGTCGCGAGGCGAGTGCTTGTTACAATGAAGATGTTACGGGTACAACTACCCTCACTTCACTATTATTCTATTTCTAGACTAGACTGCGTGTGACTTACACAAGTAGGTATAACGACCGAATATACCTAGATTCGTCCCAATCACAATGCTGGACACAAGGAGGGGGGTTAGAAAAGCCACATCGAAGTAATATTGCTATTTGACATTTGCGTCAACAAATGTCAATAGCAATATTGCTTTTTTAGATGAATGGCTTCAAAGTGGCTTTTTAGCCTCCCCCTCCGGTGCATAATGACAATAACCGATATGTTACAGGGTGGGCCAGATGTCAATCAACCAGGCAGCTATCCATTACAACCTGCCCTACTCCTCGCTGTACGGACGTTTCAAGCGCTGCAAGTATCAGGTGCAGGTATGTACTTATACAAACATACATAAGATGACGATATAGACGCGCCTATATCTCATTGGGGTAGGCAGAGACCACAGAATTCTACTTACTAGGATCCTGGCTGATGCACCGTTTTCGCTTCTTACACTCTAATCAGAATTTTTGTAATGGACGGTCTCCGAAGTCCAGTGCTTGAGCTCCGGACTCACGTTTCGGAGGTCCCGTGTTCGCGAATCCCGGTAGCAACATATCACAAAAATAATTTTGTGATCCCTACTTTGGTTAGGTTAGATTACAGGCTGATCACCTGACTGTCCGAAAGTAAGATGATCCGCGCTACGCAAGCTACGTTACTGATGTATGTATGGCGGCTCAATAGTAACCCTGACACCATGACACCAGGGTTTATGAGGTTGATCCACCTGACGAACACGAACAAGAATTTATATATATGAAGGTTGTTTCTGATTCGGATCCTAGTACAAAGTTACGGCTATGAAGACATCACATTGCTGACGCCGCGGGCGCATCGAAAGCTTTAAAAACATTTTTTTTTTACTCCAGGGTCACCCGCAACAAGACATGCAGAAGCCGCCAGAGATGGACCACCAGCCCTCAGAGATGTATTATCAGCACATGCCGTCCACCGTCCACGACGACCAACAGTACATGTACTCGGAGCACGATCCATCGCTGCAGGCACACATGCCGCCGCAACATGCGTACACGCAGCCGGCGATGTACTACAACCACTGCAACAGTATCGTCAGTTGAGGGTACGACGCCTCGCATTCTGAGGCTCCTTGACATTGTATTTGTTAAGTCTGGTTTTTAATGTTGGGCGTTTTCAGACCTAAAATAGTATGAAAAGGTTCGTGGTCGAGTATATAAAGTGGTAGAATTTTATTGGTTTAAAATGGCAACTCTGATGACGTGTGTTCTGATTGGTGGAACAATTAATAATGTTGCCATTTAAAACTTTTTAGTTGGAAATGGCCGTAAGATAGGATGAAAATAAGATGATGTCTGAAAGAACGGCCAAAGTTAATAAAAGTTCAAATATTAATAAGAAATTAGATTGGATAGAACTTTTTCCGCCTTGAATTTAATTTCGCTTAAGAAATTTTGGGATATTCTCAAGTCAAAAGCAATTAGACACAGGGTGTTGGGAACCTAGAATTGTAAGATATTTGAAACTATTGTTCACTTTTTAGTATTTTTCAGTCCCTTTAAGAGACTTTTTCCTTACACCCTGTCAGTAGTTTATAAATTTTACGAATAAAAAGAAAACATAAATACGTAAAAAGAGGGATTTCCCATAGTTGTAACTGTTAGTTCTCGATAGCGTCCGACAGATGTCGCCACTGTATTTTTATATACTACGTTTTCGAGTCTTTAGTGTAGATTTAATATAGTTATTAATAATTATATTTCGTCAATTTCTCAAGTTGTAAGTCCTTTTATGAATTTCGAGATATTAAAGTAGGTATTTTGGTTCTATTTTTGAAGAAAATGTAGTTAGTACTTTCCTAGTGTGTTAATATTACTTTTAAATGGTTAAACAGGTTATCTTGGGTATAAAAAATCTCAAAAGCTTGGAACATTGTTAATAATTCTTTGTGATTTCCACATATGAAAAAATAAACTGGTAATAAAGTGAAAGAAAAAGCCGCTTTACCAGTTATAAATAATTAATACATTATCTAATTCACTCTAGTATTCTCATTAACACAATAGTCTACGTTGAACTCCTTTGTTGTATTTTTTTTCTTCATCGCGCCTTTTTCCGCTAAATGAAAACTGCTTAATGCTCCTTCGCGGAAAAGCCACGGGATGGCGCCACGGCCATATGATTTGTTTTTTTAATAACAATATTAAGAGTACGCGCCAAGCAAGAAGTCCTGCGGATTTAATAATGGAACAAATTGACAAGCAGGTATAATAATTCTATGCAGATACTGCGACTTCCGCGACACTATATTCGCCGTGGCCACAGGACTAAACACAGTTGAATAAAAAGCAGTGTTGCCGAAAAGTAGAGATAAGATTAAACTATTTTTATTAATATAGGTATACCAGTATGAGTACCCGGGGATGGCCTAAAATGGTTTGAATTCATATTGATTTAGAGTTCGAGTAAAAATCTATGGAAATTAGAAAATCGCCACCGCGGGCGAAAACGGTATTAAAGAAATCGCCATAATATTACACAGCCTTGAACTTTGAATTTGTGTACTAATAGAGCCTTTATAGTTTGTAGTAAAGTACAGTACAATAACAATTCCGATTCAGAGAGCGTTTTTTTATTAATTTATTGTTCAGGGTAGTTTAGAATAACGTAGTTGACTGCTAGTTCTTACAAACTGCCATTAGATTAACGATATACACACCTACTTACATAGCTACGAATAGTCGCCATTTGTATTGTAGTACGGTCACGGGCATTAATATGTATACACTTTGGTACCATGTCACTTTAACTTTTTTGACAAATTGAACTGTAAGTCTCACTAAATGTCAAATATGTTAGTGCGACAGAGTCCTAAAGTAGTTACATTATATTGCTCATGAATGTACTTATTATAGTAGTAAGTAGGTACTGTTAAGATTATTCTGTCCATTTGACGAAATACGTAATGTTTGAAGTGATACTTTCGGATAAGTCTACTCATAAATTAATTGTGATTTTGTGTATAATTTTGGCTGTATATTAATGTTCTTTAGTCATTACCTTGCCAAGGCGAGTTTGCAGATCATATTTTTCTTTTTCACGAACAAATAGGTACCTATCTTATATAAATCGATAAGAAATATTTTTACACATAATTTTGTTATTGTTATACAGTGTTGTTAATTTGTTTTTTGTTGTTGATACTGCGGTACAACGGGTGATGTTTATACAAGATAGCAATAACTTAGCTTTATGATATTATTATCATGTGACTAGTGCTTCTTAATAAACTTGATAGACTGGAACTATATTGGGTGTATATATTTATAGCTATCCTCTTCTTGCGATCAACTCTTAGATTCAAGCAAATAAAATTCAAAACATTGTACATAAAAAATTCGCTTTATTTATTATCTACAGTTAGATATAAAATAAATTACATAATGATTTTTGCTTGCGGTCGGCCGCAGCGTCCGGCGATACATTTACACATACTTCTCACACTAATCATTACAATAATATTAATAATAGTATACATTACATAATTGCACATAAGATTCATTTTATTTATTTCTATATTTTGAGCGCTATACAATACAATAATTAGTACCAAAAATGACCAAATACCTAGTAAATACTTCTTCACCATAGAGGGCGTCGTCTATATTACTTCTACTCGATAACAGATGGCGTTACTTTAGCAGTAAGAAACAGAGTCATCTTACGGTACCATTGAGTACTACATATAAATCATGATTGGATGGCGCTTTTCATTGAAAGCAAAGTCAATTTTATAAAAATAATAATGATAATATTCTGTAGATTTTTCATTACGAGCGAAAATATATGAATATGTTTACATAGTTTTAATTCTGCAACTGTTGAAAAAAAAAAATACACTAATGATGAATCTACAGGTGGTATTATTTTGATACCTCAGGAAGCTCTATCTGCATATCAGTAAACAGATTTTTTAATTTATTTTATTTACAGGTTGGAGGCAATTAATAGGATCTTAAATTGATACTTATGGCAGTGCTTTACTTTGGCAGGGAATTAAATAAACTCTTTACTGATATGTACTCTTACACACTTAACCAAAATGCAGTATGTGGCTTCTTTTCATGTGCTTAAATAAAAATTAATTTGTACATAATTTCTTTGTTACTAGCGTCAATCTATTGAGAAGTGAAAATTCGGACGCGGCGGTCGCCATCTCGTTTACGCTTACATACTATTTACGTATATGTGTGCGTCGCGCGTCCGTTATACGCTAGGACTAGATGCAACGCGCGACACTAACATTCACTCACCTCACTCATATTATAGCACTATATTCACGTCTCACTCGCATCTAGGGTCCGAGTCCAATTAGCATATCACAAAGTAAAAACGAGAGCTAGAAAACAGTCTTTAATATCGGGGAGTTCACGTCACACTTCACTAATCACGTCCACGGGTATATCGAATGGCACATGCACCGAATATGAGCGCCGAGGGGCCCGACCCGCCGGCTGGGCTATGGCAAGAGGACGAGGGTTCGCCGACTTCAACCGGGCCGCTACGTCGAGCGCACTCGGAACGTCCTCACGTTCTCGGTTGGAAGAACAAGGAGCGGCCGGATCGACGGCGGCGAAACTCGAGAATACGATCACAGCCGAAGGGACGGACTCCCCGGCGCCGGAAAGTCTTATTTGGTTTAAACGGGTCCATAGTCAGAGAGCGGTTGTCCGGAGCGCGCCGAGGGCGCGGAAGGCGCGGAGGGCGCGGCGAGCGGGCGGGGCGCGGGCGGCGGCGCCGCGCCGGCGGGCGGCGCCAGCGGGGCCAGCGGCGGCGGCGGCGGCGCGGCGCCGGGCGCGCGTCACACGCCGCCCTTGACGAGCGCGCGGTGCGCGCCGCCGCCGCGCCCGCCGCGCCACACGCGCCGCCACGACTCCAGCGTCTTGCCCGACCAGATCCACACGCCCGACGTGATGCCCACGGCCAGCGCCATGAAGTACTTGAGCATCAGCGCCGAGTACAGCGGGCGGTCGCCGCAGCCGGCGCCGCACGCCACGCGCCGCACCCACGACTCGTACCCGCCCGCCTCGTACGCCAGGCAGCCGATCACCACGCCCGCCGGCACCGCGTACAGCACGCTGAACACGCCGATCCGGATCATCAGCTTCTCGAGCTTGTCCGCCTTCGAGCCGGCGCCGATGCCGCCCTGCCGCTTGATCACCGATCGGATGCGGAACAGCGACACGAACCCGGCGAGCAGGAACGTCGCGCCGAGCGCGAAGTACACGACGAGCGGCGCGAGCACGTACTTCTTGAGGTTCTCGGGCGACGAGTTGCCGACGTAGCAGATGCCGGCCACCGGGTCGCCGTCCACGGCGCCCGCCAGCAGCACGGCCACCGTCTTGGCGGCCGGGATCAGCCACGCGGCCAGGTGGTAGTACTGCGCGTGCCCGGCGATCGCCTCGTTGCCCCACTTGAGCCCGGCGGCGAGGAACCACGCGAACGACAGCACGACCCACCAGATGGACGACGCCATGCCGAAGAAGTAGACCAGGATGAAGACGAGCGTGCACGCGCTCGGGCCGTTCGCGAAGGTCTTGAGCAGCGCGCCATCACACGCCACCTCCTCGTGGCCGAGCGCGAGCCGCGTCAGGTAGCCGACGGCGACCATGAAGTAGCACGCGGACAGGTACACGATGGGCCGCTCCGGGTACTTGAACCGCTGCGAGTCGATGAGGAAGGTGGTGAGCGTCATGAGCGTGGAGGCGGCGCACAGGCCGCTCCAGAGCGCGACCCACACGGCGGCGAAGTCCTTTTCCTCCTGCGTGAAGAAGGCGCCGCGGCAGGGCAGCGCGCACGCGGGCAGGCCGGCGGGCCGCGACGCGTTGTGCGCCGGCGCGGCCCGCGCCAGCAGCGGCGGGCGGCAGGCGCAGGCGCAGTCGTCGCCGGCGGCCTCGCCCGGGCTGGCAGACGGGCCGCTTGCGCAGTTTTTTGGATCCTTGCACTTGTCTTTGTGTACCTTGCGCGGCGGCGGGCGCGGCGGCTCGGGCTCGTGCGCCCGCTCGGTCTCCTCCATGCACAGGTTGTCGGGGTCGCCCATGCGCGGCAGCTTCTCGCACGCCATGCGCTCGGGCCACTGGAAGCCGTACTTCTGCATGAGCGGCGCGCAGCCGGCGCGGGCGCGCTCGCACACGCTGCGGCACGCCGGCAGCGGCTTGGCGTAGTCCTCTATGCAGATGGGGGTGTATACCGAGCACAGGAAGAACTTGAGGTCGGCGGAGCACTTGATCTCCACGAGGGGCCAGTACTGATGCACCTGGAAACGAGAGAAAATAAGGTTACACTAAGAAATAACAAAAATGTGAAGTAGGTATTGAACTCTTTAATAAATACTTCAATTAATCTGTCATTTTTATAGAGGTAAATCGCTTCGTCCAGCCTATTGAAAGTGTCACTATGTTACTTTTTTTACTACTACTGTAAAAACACAAAACGGCTCTATTCACCTAGGGAATTCTTTTTATGAGTGAGTTTATGTATGTATGTCTTCACAAAAAAAGGCCAACCCACCTCTAACCCAGCTTCCTCTTGAGTATCATGATCAAGCGCATTGGGGAACGACGTGAGGTTGTACCCGATGCCGCGGCACATCGGTATAGTGATTTCCTCGCAGCGAGGCTGCAGCGCGACTGCGCACGCGCATACAGCCAACAGGACGAGGCACGACCACATGTTGACGGGTTATTGGAGCCGCATCTGGAAATAAAGAGAATTCCAAATTAAATAGATGAAAATAATAATTATTGCTTGTATGGTTGCGAATACAAAAAATAATATTTCAGGACAACGCCTTATCCAAAGTGGCTGCAAATTGTCTTCTGATTACTTATGGGCCTCGTGGATATGACTAGCCCTATTAGGAACCCTATTAAGATGTCATAATTACGATTTTAAGAGTATAATGTTGCTATTTATCTATAATATTTGTAGCCATTTGAATCTAAATTGGACTTTTGTCGAATTTAATTTCCCTGAGGTATTATTATAGGTATACAAGTCTGCCTACCTCTTCGGGGATACAGGCGTGATGCTTTATTAAATGTATTATTCTTTGTCTGTGTCGTGGGTCAAAGTAAGACAAAGAACGTCAAATTAAGACACCGCTCAGGTTTTACGACTAGTGTGTAACAGGAACCGCGGGAATTGCTCAAATTGTCACATCCCTAGTTTATGTCACTCTATTGACTTATACATACTGTAACACGTTTTTTTTACACTTCCCACTTGGCTGTATGGCATACAGGTGTGTGCCTACGCGCCGGGAAAAAGTTATGTTCGTTTGACATTTCGTTTACGCGATGACGATGGCAATTTAGTCCCGTCGCGATTATTTCTTTAAAGTGGTGTATAAGCCACATATATTATGATGAAAGGATGGTGAAGTCTTCTGGTGAGTGTTTTGATGGTTATTATCGTGGAACGTTGGCAATTATGAGCTTCATATGTTCATGACAATGACCTAACCTCACGTTCTTTCTTTCAGTATAAAAACAATGGTTTAGTCCATCGACTAGGGGGAATGCTGTTATAATATCGTCCCACGTGATGTGGTGAGTGTTTTTACCTATAATTCCGCGTCGTAACGGGGTTGACAGAGCTGTAACATGTCATTTTGTTACAGGGGTCAAAGTCCACCGGCAGAGTCCAGTGTTAAAGTTCTACTAGAATGATCAACTGTAAAGACTAACTTCAAAAATCAACTTCAAGGTCTTCCTTCAGGGTCTAGCTCCCCAGCCATGACTACCATTTGTGTTCATTATCTGCTTTTGCCGTCAGGGTCAGTTCCTGCTGCGGTCATTAATGTACATAATTCCAGTTTGGTGTTAAAATCTCTGGATACCATCTAGATATCTCTTCTTCATGATTAATTTAACTTATTATGGATAGTGCCATGCTCTCGAGGTGTTATTCAACTAATACATGGAGTATTTATCCTCAATACATACTCCATGCCTTATGTCAGGACCTGCCGTCCTGACACTTTACTTATCCTCATAGGGATGAAAACTAGTTGTTTAGGAATAATACTAAGTTAAGATATCATGTTATAGTAAAAGATTTGTTTCTTAATTTACATTAGGATGTTTTGTAACCGACTGACTTCATATTGTTTTTATTGTGAAATTGTTGAATCAATTACATCATTGTTAAAAGTGAAATCTTTATTATTTCCAAACCTTGGCTTTGTTTGCAATAGGAGGGGATCTTCTATACGGCGCCCAACATTTTAATCTTATTCTCCCCCTATTCTCTGAGTAAGGTGCCTATTTCCACGCCCTGGGAAACTAATATCTCATTATAAGACAACACCTATAGGGGCAACTCACCCCTCATTAACTGTCTTACAGTAAGCGCCCAACGTTTGGCTCAGAAAAGCAAGGTTGGAAATTAGTAGGTATTTCACTTTCTTTGTTCTTTGTAACATAACCTAGTTATAAGCACATGGTGTAACTTTATAGCAAATAGGGTATGTTTTCTTTTAATAGGTACTCATTTATGACTTTACTTTTCTATTTATAAGTAGGTATGGTTTAAACTTGAAATTTAGCATATCTCCAGTTGTTGTTGCATAGGGACATAGTGATAATTTTATTGACAGGACCATAGTATCTCTCAGATTTCTTTTTCTTATTTTAAGCTGAGTTAGTTTACATAGGGCCATAGTCATATACTTTTAATATCACATAGGACTATAGTGACACAATTTCCTTTTCTAGTAATTTATACAATTATAAACATAGTGACTCAGAGCACATAGAACTTCTTACATAGACATAGTAATAAACTGTGGGTTTTTATCTTATTTTATTTGTTAGTGGTTACATAGGAACATAGTATTCATAAATTTGATACATAGGACCATAGTAGCATGTAGATAAGTACCCTATAGGGGTGTTACTTATAATTTATGTTTTCTTCATTACATTTTGTTAGTACTTAAAGTACTATAACTGTATTCACATACATTAGGGATATAGCCATAGTTCTTCTTCACTTATCTGGTATACTGTTCTTACTTTGTTTACTCAGAATGGCGGAATTCAATGCTAATATTAACTTCTTGTTGAAAGATGAACTTATTCATGAACTTTCTATTCGGAATGTAAAGGTTGACCGGGATAACACTGTTGAGCAATTACGAAAATTATTTCGACAAACTTGTAAACAAGCCCGTCGCGGCAGTATAGTTGTACCATCTGAGGGTTTTGAGTGTGATCTTGATGATGAACATAAAACTTTAACATCAAAAATAAATGAAATCATCTCTTGTTTATCGAGTCCTGACAAATCTCCTTCGGCCCATCAGCGTATTCTAGGCCGTGCTCAGTATTTGCTTTTGCGGTTGTCTCGCATAGAACGTCCGGCCGATGACCTTGAAAAATTGAAAACTTCTTTATTGTTATCATTGGCTAATAATGATATCACTTCCGATTCATCTTCAGATTCCGAGCATGAATTAAACCGTCCGTCGTGTATTAACAAATATAAAACTATTATTTCTCATGAAAAGAAATATAACCTCAACTCGTTGAATTTGAAATTTAAGGGTGATTCCTGTGTTCGCGTTTTCCTGGCTCGTTTGGAGGAGCTGTGTTCGGCACGGAACATTCTTGTTGATGATATTTACACTGGTTTTACTGACTTGGTGGATGGTCCCGCTTTATGCTGGTACCGCGCCAATAAATGTCGTTTTTCTAACTATAGTGAACTGGTTTCTGCTTTGAAATCAGATTTTGATTTACCTGACTACGACTTTCGTCTTCTTGAAGAGATTCGTTCGCGAACACAAGCGAAAGATGAATCCATTGTCATATATTTGTCCATCATACTAGGTATGATGTCTCGTTTGAGTAAAGAGCTTTCTGAGAGCGATAAACTCGACATCATCTTGCGGAATATTCGTCCTGAATATAGTAGGGAAATTCGGATGATTGATGTCACTACCATCCAACAATTACAACAGATAGGTAAACGTTTGGAATTGTCAAAACATAGGATTGACAACTTTATAGAACCAAATTTCTCTAAAAATTCCGTAGCTCCGGATTTCAACTTTAAATGCAAACCTAAATCCTCTAGGGATTTTTCTAAAAATATTCCTGTCGCTTCTGTTATTCGTTCTTCGACTTGCTTTCGCTGTGGTGGAACGAATCATTCCACTAATCGGTGTAATGCATCTAAGGAAGTAGTTTGTTTTAAATGTGGTAAGAAGGGGGTAAAGGCTCCTCTTTGCCCAAATTGTAATTCTCATTCTAATTCAAAAAACTAGATTGCTTAGTCTCTCTGGGATCTGAATCCTGCAGGGAGGCGATTTTTAATCCTAATTCTAAAGACTTTCGCCCTTATTTAACTGTTAAAGTCTATGGTATTAAAATTTCTGGTTTACTCGACTGTGGAGCCGCTGGTTCTATTTTAGGAAACAATGCTCATAAATTCTTTAAAAATCTTGGTATCCCATTGTGTAATTTAAAGTCCCCTGTATTTTTGAAAGTGGCGAGTGGTCACGAATACATGTGCCAATTTTACATGGATATTCCTATTGAATATAACAATGAGGTTAAGCTCATTCAATTTTACATTCAACCTGAAATCAAACTTCCATTACATTTCGGAATTAATTTCTGGAAATCATTTAACTTAGCCCCAGAAGTTCTGGCGTGTCTACCTGCAATAGAGCCTGTTGATTTATACAATGTAGCAAGTGTCCAAGAAAATGGATTGCGCAATTTAGATTCTCTTTCGGATTTTCAAAAACAAGAAATTGATAACGTTAAACAACTTTTCTCTAATATTGATTCAGAGTTAGTCGGCCTTGGTCGTACTCATTTAATAGAACATGTTATAGAAACAGGTGATGCGAAATCCATAAAACAAAAATATTATCGTATTAGTCCTGAAAAACTGAAACTTCTAGACGGCGAGTTAAACCGAATGCTCCAACAGGATATTGTTGAACCATCTTTCTCTCCTTGGAATTCTCCAGTAACCATGGTACCTAAAGCCAATGGTGATATTCGTCTGTGTTTAGATAGTAGAAGATTAAATTCAGTGTCAAAACCTGATGCCTATCCCCTGCCATATATTAATTATATTATGGATAATCTTCGCGATGCTAAATACTTAACTTCTCTTGACTTGAGTGCTGCGTATCATCAGATTCCTCTCTCTACTTCTTCGAAAGAGAAAACTGCTTTCACGGTTCCTGGCCGTGGGCTATTTCTTTACAAGGTCATGTGTTTTGGTCTTGTAGGAGCCTCCGCTACTATGCAAAGGCTAATGGATAATCTTTTCTCCTCTCAATTTGATAACAAAGTGTTTTGTTTCATTGACGACATCATTATCTGTACCAGTTCTTTTGAAGAACACGTGAAAATTCTAAAAGCGGTCTATGAAAAACTAAGATTCGCTAATCTCACTATTAACATGAAAAAGTCATTTTTCTGCCGATCTGAACTTAAATATCTCGGTTTCGTAGTTGATCGATATGGTCTTAGGACCGATCCTTCTAAAGTAGAGGTTATTGCAAATTTTCCAACGCCAACTGACGCGAAGTCAGTTAAACGTTTCTTGGGAATGGCGGGTTGGTACCGTCGTTTTATCCAAAATTTCTCTCATGTTGCTAGACCTTTGTCTCGACTTACTAGTAAAAAGGTACCTTTCACATGGTCTCCGGAAGCTGAAGAAGCTTTCACCCAACTTAAATCTGCTCTTATCTCGTCACCTATTCTACAATGTCCTGATTTCTCTCAGCCATTTTACATCCATACGGATGCTTCCTCGTTTGCTATTGGTGCTGTTTTAACTCAAAGGGTCGATGGTATTGATCACCCTATCGCTTATTGTAGCAGAACATTAAACGCCCAAGAAATCAATTACTCAGCGACAGAAAGAGAACTGTTAGCTGTGATCTATTCTCTGGAGTTATACCGTCCTTATGTTGAGGGTAGCAAATGTTATATTATAACCGATCATGCCTCGTTGCAATGGTTTCAGAATCTTAGTAATCCGAGTGGTCGTCTAAATAGATGGGCATGTCGTTTGAGTCAGTTCGATTTTGATATAATTCACAGGAAAGGTAAAGAACATGTGATACCTGATGCTTTATCTAGAATCAAGATTGGCTCAATTGAGATTGATCCCTACACTATTTCTGATCCTTGGTATATTGAAGTCTTTAACGGTTGTACTAAAAATCCTCGTCGTTATCCTAATTTCTCGGTAGTAAATGGTAAACTATGTCGTTTATCTAAAAATAAATATCATCTTATTTCTCAACACGATTGGAAAATCGTAGTTCCCCGTGAAAAATATGTAGAAGTTCTTCGAAAATATCATGATGAGCCTTCTTCCGGTCATTTCGGTGTGGCTAAGACCCACAAGAAAATTTCTTCCATATATTTCTGGCCTTCTTTATTTAAAGATGTAAAATCATATGTTGACAATTGTGAGGTATGTCGTTCATACAAGCCGGTCAATACTGCTAGGCCTGGTCTGATGGGTAATCCCCGTCAAGTTACTAAACCTTGGGAGGCTATATCATGCGATATATTAGGTCCTTTCCCTTCTTCTTATTCTCGCAATCAATACTTATTCGTGGTCTCTGATTATTTCAGTAAGTATGTTCTTTTATTCCCTTTGCGTAGTGCAACTTCTAAGGCCATTGTGAAATGTCTTGAGAAACATGTTTTTCTAGTCCATGGCGTATGTCGTATTCTGTATACCGACAACGGTCCTCAATTCACTTCTAAAGAATTTAGAGATTCTTTAACTTCTTTCGGAGTACCTCATATTTTCTATAATCCTCGATACCATCCTCAGTGTAATCAAACTGAACGCGTGAATCGTGATATTGTTCGTGCCATTGCTTCCCTCGTGCGTTCTGATCATCGTAAATGGGATCAGAACATTCAGGAAATCCGGTGTGCGCTCAATACTTCGGTCCACGAAAGTACAAAATATACTGCCTTTTATCTAAATCATGGTAGAGAGATGGTCATCGATGGTGCTACTTATACACAAGATTCTTCACCTTGTGATGGGTCTACCATAGTAGTAGATACCCAAACTTTTGCTTCTCGGTTGCCTCGTATGGCTGAAGTCTTCAAAAAAGTTGAATGTCACCTTAAAAAGGCATATCAACACAATGTAAAATATTATAATCTTAGGAAGCGTCCTTTGGAATTGCGGGAAGGTCAAATTATTTATAAAAGATGTTTTCCTTTGTCCAGCGCTCCCAAGCACTTTTCTGCTAAACTAGCCCCTAAGTTTGAAAAATGTGTAGTGCATAAAAAGCTAGGGAATGTAGTTTATTCATTGAAAACCTTAGAAGGTAAACCTTTGGGTTCCTTCCACATTAAAGATCTTGTTGTTCGAGGTCCTAGTGAGGAAGTTTAGGTCTTCTCTCACTTTCCAAGGGTGTGTTCTAAGGACATTACCTGTTAAGTGGTCATCCCTATAGGAAGATGATCCATTTGAAGAGGTTTCCCTCGTTCGAGTAATATCCGTAGGCTTTGTTTATGCATTTGGTGTGTGTTTGATTGTCACCCAAATGACGCCAAGGATATTCACTCTTATATAAAAAGAAAATAGATTAAGTTTTTTTTAGTACTTAAGTAGTTTTTACTTGGTATAAGTCTAGTGTCATGGCCATGACTAAGTATAACGTATGCATAAGGTTTAATCTGTTATTTTAAATTTAAAAGTTAGGTAGGTTTTTCTTTAACTTGACCATGTTCAAGATGTTTGTATGTTGATGTAAGGTTAAGCAGTGTTAGATTTAATTCTTTGAGTTGTCGTCTGACACCACCAGGGTGTCTCTTTGATTTGATTCAACATAGGTTGCCTATGTGCAATGTGTTTTCTTGGGAGAATCCCAAATTTTAACTCAAGTAAGCACAAGGCTAGTGCGGAATGTACTAATCCTTTTCCCCTTGGGCTACATGAGATGTGTTTTCAAGTTTGATACATGGTGATCATGTTTGTTTCTTTCCATTCTTTTACCTTTGTAAGGTAAATGTACGTTCATAACAAGTTAACTCATCAGGAGTCGCTCGTTATTTCTCTTTCGTTACTAGAGTGTAGCGAAAAATTTTATTTAAAAATTTAAAATTTTTAAATAAAATTTTTCTTCCTCAACTAAAACGGAACTGTAACACGTTTTTTTTACACTTCCCACTTGGCTGTATGGCATACAGGTGTGTGCCTACGCGCCGGGAAAAAGTTATGTTCGTTTGACATTTCGTTTACGCGATGACGATGGCAATTTAGTCCCGTCGCGATTATTTCTTTAAAGTGGTGTATAAGCCACATATATTATGATGAAAGGATGGTGAAGTCTTCTGGTGAGTGTTTTGATGGTTATTATCGTGGAACGTTGGCAATTATGAGCTTCATATGTTCATGACAATGACCTAACCTCACGTTCTTTCTTTCAGTATAAAAACAATGGTTTAGTCCATCGACTAGGGGGAATGCTGTTATAATATCGTCCCACGTGATGTGGTGAGTGTTTTTACCTATAATTCCGCGTCGTAACGGGGTTGACAGAGCTGTAACATGTCATTTTGTTACAGGGGTCAAAGTCCACCGGCAGAGTCCAGTGTTAAAGTTCTACTAGAATGATCAACTGTAAAGACTAACTTCAAAAATCAACTTCAAGGTCTTCCTTCAGGGTCTAGCTCCCCAGCCATGACTACCATTTGTGTTCATTATCTGCTTTTGCCGTCAGGGTCAGTTCCTGCTGCGGTCATTAATGTACATAATTCCAGTTTGGTGTTAAAATCTCTGGATACCATCTAGATATCTCTTCTTCATGATTAATTTAACTTATTATGGATAGTGCCATGCTCTCGAGGTGTTATTCAACTAATACATGGAGTATTTATCCTCAATACATACTCCATGCCTTATGTCAGGACCTGCCGTCCTGACACTTTACTTATCCTCATAGGGATGAAAACTAGTTGTTTAGGAATAATACTAAGTTAAGATATCATGTTATAGTAAAAGATTTGTTTCTTAATTTACATTAGGATGTTTTGTAACCGACTGACTTCATATTGTTTTTATTGTGAAATTGTTGAATCAATTACATCATTGTTAAAAGTGAAATCTTTATTATTTCCAAACCTTGGCTTTGTTTGCAATAGGAGGGGATCTTCTATACGGCGCCCAACATTTTAATCTTATTCTCCCCCTATTCTCTGAGTTAGGTGCCTATTTCCACGCCCTGGGAAACTAATATCTCATTATAAGACAACCTCTATAGGGGAACTCACCCCACACATTTACTGTCTTACAATACATAACACATACATAAACAGCCTATACACGTCCCACTGCTGGGCACAGGCCCAATGCGAGTTGGTGGAGGAGTTTTTTACGGCTAATAGCTGGGACCAACGGCTTAACGTGCCCTCCGAAGCACGACAACTTTTTCGGACAATCAGGTGATTCAAGCTTGAAAAGTCCTTACCAAACAAAGGACAGTCTCACAAAGTGATTTCGACAATGTCCCCATCGGGAATCGAACCCGGATCTCCAGATCGTGAGCCTAACGCTCTAACCACTAGACCACGGAGGCTGTTGTGACGGTGACTCTCCGCCCCCCCCTCTGGTTCTTACTTTAGTCCTAAATAACCGTAAGGCGGTAACTATTAAGAGGGAGAGCGCGCATATGTCTGTCTCAACTGACGTTTTTGTATGCTTAAAGTACGCGTAGAAACAATACAAACAGTCTACCGGTTGCATCTAATCTTATCAGTTTCATTACGTAGCATAGAAATTCGATGAATAAGTCTCTTTTATCTCTGACGATTTGTACTATGTCGATTTTATGTGTACATATATTATTGTAGTAAGATTTCATGTACTTCAATCTACAATCGTCCTCGCGTCTTAATAATAATTCTCCAAATAAATGGTTTACATTTGTGTACAACAGTTTTTACGTAACAATAGCTCACGACCATGTATCAATTGGGATAGTCAGAGATACATCCATGGCAAGATGAACTAAGTACCCACACAGGAGCGGATCCAGCTTTTACGTCAGAGAGAGAGAGAGATAACAATGCAGTGGCCACCCATGACCTAACCAGTCCGCCCATATACAGTCATGAGCAATATAATGTACCCACTTTAGGATTCTGTCGCACTAACATATTTGACATTTAGTGAGACTTACAGTTCAATTTGTCAAAAAAGTTAATGTGACATGGTACCAAAGTGTATACATATTAATGCTCGTGACCGTACCCACACCTCATCGAGCTTTCCGTTAGACCTACGTGATAGGTGGTCAGCCGTAATACCGTCTGTATTATGTTAAGGCTTTAAAACTTTTGCTATAGGTAACCTTTTGTATAGGTAAAGTTTTCGCAAACACTATAGTTTGTGTATGCCTCCGCTGTTAATATTTATTATTATACCGTTTCGGTCTTGTTTTGTTTTTAATAATATTTTTTTTTTCTATTTATTTTTTATATGTTATTGCACTAAGTAATTGTAAGCGGATTATAGCGCCGAGACAAACCCGTGAGGGGTTTAGCGGTGTTATTTTATTGTTTTGTAAATTTTTCGTTGTATTCAATTATAATAATAAAAAAAAACCTTGTCGACTACCTAGATTACAATGACCTAGAAAGTAGTTTCCAGGCGGCAGATCATTGAATTAGCATAATGTTTGAAATCCGCTGACGACGTGGCAGCTACGAGAGATTTATGAGAATAACAAGACAGTCCCTGCGGCGTGAGTTACATATCGCGCACGACGAGGCTTATGTCGCGGGATTTGACGAGTAAAAAATGAAAAACCTTTATTTTTAGTGTACGATTATCATAGGCTACTTTGTCAGAGTAAAGACTTAGTAATCTTACCGTAAATAGTGATATTGTTATTCAAGGATGTCAAAAGTCCCGTAGACATGCTTCTATTTTCTTAAATGTCCCTCGGCAGTCATCGCATTTCCGTATATCAACGAATGCTAATTTCCATGTTCATTAGTTAATTTATACGTAATTATCGTGAATCAGATTTTGAATTCAGAATATTGTAGTTTTTTTACGTGGGAATATAAACAGAGAGAATATTGCGTCAATTGGTCAGTCCGAATTGTCGCACCTTTGTGGATAGCGTAACTCATGCGCCGGGGGCAAGACAGGTAGTAGAATATAGATGAGCCATTTCAACTCTCGACGTTTGAGGGAGAATATTCAGAAACATTGACTATGATGGATGACATAACGACAGGTGGGTGGAATGTGACGCGAGAGAAAACAAACTCGCTTTTTCGGCATAGCTAGATTATTTATATCTTCACACTGAACGAACTGTTTCTAACTTCACAATATTAAGTACGATATTATATTATTTTCACCTTTATACACAATAGGAATCTTGAATACGTGAAATATTTTATGCGGTTTCTTTCGGTGAACATAGCATAACATAACAAATACTTTATTGCACAAACAGGAAAAAACAAAATACAAAACAAAAGAGAAATAAAATGAGTACAAAAAAAATATTAATCGATGAAAAGAAAGTTTATTATTTTACAATCTCACAAACCATCAGACACAAAGAAATCATTTACACTGAAATATACAAATAAAAAAATACCAAAAAAGAAACACTAACTGTATGTACTCAGTATAATATTTATCAAAACCTCGTAAGTGCCTTTTTGAAAAAAATAACATTTGGATGTAATTTTGTTTAATAAAACCTCGCAAAAGACACGACAGTTTCAATCACGGAATGGAAGAAAGAGGTTGGAAGGGCCAAGTGAGCGCAAAACGCGCGCCATACAATTTTTTATGAGCAAATAGTTCATACTTTAGCTTTGCACTCCATTCTAAAATATATTAAAAGATCGTCTTGTGTACCATAACCTGTCATGCACTCAAGACTATCATGCAAGGAGATCCCTCCCTATCACAGGAAAGCTAAAAACCTTAGTATGATCGGCTATTTATCATAAAATTACTTTTGTATGCACACATAAAATATACATTGCCGGTAAAGTGGCTATGGAATTTGAGAAGCAGTGGAGCTATCGTAGTTATCTGATCGCAGGAGTAGTAGTAAAAGAGAGTCGGGTTGAACCGGCGACAGTGGTTCTCATACAAAATGCGCGTTAGGGCCTTTCCAACCTCTTCTATTCCGGGGTTTCAATCCAGGTAAAAGTGGTGTCAATTTTTACTAGAATTGAAATCAATCGAGGTTTTGTTGAAGAAAATCACATCAGATATTCAAAAAGTTCATGTGGATATCATATGTTATAAGACGACATCACAACGCGATGTAAAGTTATATCGACATAATTTGCATGGGGTAACGTAACCCGAGTAGGCGAGTACACTAACGAGCGAATTATCACACGCATTCAGCCATTCAGGATGAGATTACGTCTTTGGATTCTGTTATAGACATGTCTTCCGCTATAAGGAATAGTGTTGCATGTCGTGATTAAAATTGTTGGGTATTTTCAGAGATATGAAGCTAGCCGCAATCCGTCGTCACATACCTATCAAAAGCGACTAAAAGTTACCTTTTGGCAACTTTGCTTACTTCAATAGGTGTTTAGGGGCGGAAGATTTGTCCGAGAAAATTCTGATGAAAATATTTTAGATTTGTCAAAAATAAAAATGTCCGTTAGTTTATGCATCTTCTTCTATCGTGTGGGTTGTGATCTATCAACTCTGGTGTCAGGGTTATTATTGAGCCGCCATAGGCCCCTGACATGACTCATGTAACGACTACGTACTTACATCAGTAAGGAAGTAATAACCGGGACCAACGGCTTAACGTGCCTTCCGACGCACGGATCATCTTACTTTTTGTACAATCAGGTGATCAGCCTTTCCTAACCAAACTAGGGAACAGAAAGTGATTTTTGTGATTTGTTCCCACCGGGAATTGAACCCGGAACCTCTGGATCGTGAGCACATCGCTCAACTACTGGACCACAGAGGCCGTCGTTATGCATTATAAATTAAGATGATTTTGTTCCCGTACTATCGTAAGAAGTAACATCAAATACGTGGAGTTGTTGTTATTGTGTCTTGTAGTAAGTGGTCGTTACATGAGTCATGTCAGGGGCCTATGGCGGCTCAATAATAACCCTGACACCAGGGTTGTTGAGGTTGGTAATTCAGCTCACAACCCACACGATAGAAGAAGAATAGTCTTGTGTATAGTCGATAATGATGGTAAATAAACTATTTCCGTTTCCTACACGACTGACAATAGCAAGTTATAAAGTTTACGGCGCAAGGTCGCAGCTCAATGGCGTTATCAGAGTATTATCATTTATCAGTTATCATACAATTATTATACGCGTCGCTACTGTTGTGCTATTGCTGATAATATTATGATAAAGATACCAAAGGGAATGTTGATAACAATGTGCAGATAAAAGGTTAACGGGTTTAGAAGTTATTGGGCCAATGGATGTTGTGATAATGTTTGTGTTGTAAATGATTGAATGAATGGGTAGATAAATAAAGTCTAAGCCCATACACACTTTTTACGGCCGCTGTTAAATCGACACATCATGTGATGAGTATATTATTGCTTAAAAACTTCAAAAAGAAACAACTTGCAGCTATGCCTATATATGTATGTTTTACACAGATGCGCTTGTACGAAACGTCAATGTGTGGTGTCTGTGTAAATCGAGGTTGTTTTTATGAAGTGTCCGGAATGTGTCTCACTAGACAAAATAATGACTAATAAGTAGATAGCCAAGCTTTATTCTATTGTAAACATGTGTTTATCAATTAGTTATCTTAGAAAATATCTTGGTTCGCACGAAATTATTAAAAATACTGATACAACTAACAAGTAATACTTATTATACGATTATAATCTGTTATATTATTACTACTACTAATATCCTAATGAATCTTCTAACTCTTCTATTGTGTGGGTTGTGAGGTGGATTACCATCCTCATCCACCCTGGTGTCATGGTTACTATTGACATGACACGTAACGAATACGTACTTACATCAGTAAGTAGTAACCGGGACCAAGTTAACATGCCTTCCGAAGCACGGATCATCTTACTTCCGGGCAATCAGGTGATCAGCCTGTATGTCCCCACCGGGAATCGAACCCGGGGCCTCCGGATTTGAGCCTAACGCTCAACCACTGGACCACGGAGGGCGTCGTATCCTAATGAATATAACATACACTAAGAACATGTATTACGCATAAGGTTAACCCATTAGGCAGTAGGCGCATTTGTTCAATAGCTCATTATAATAAATTCAAGGCCCAATCCAATACTTGAATACTAAACTAATTACAATAGTAATGTATTGTATACAATGCATAGATAATAAAACAATATATCAAAGTTATAATTGCGAGGATATGAAGGTTTTAGCGTTTAATAAGAATATAGCGCTATGAATATGTTAATTTTCATCTGGTTAATTCTTCCCTCATGTGGTTTGTCGAGGTAGGTGACCAACCTCAACAACCCTGGTGTCATATTGAGGAACATCATTAGCAAGTACGGTTACTGCTTGCTAATGATGCATCTTCTTCTATCGTGTGGGTTGTGAGGTGGACCAACCCCATCAGCCCTGGTGTCAGGGTTATTATTGAGCCGCCATAGGCCCCTGACATGACTCATGTAACGACTACGTTCTTACATCATTAAGGAAGCAATAACCGGGACCCACGGCTTAACGTGTCTTCCGAAATACGGATCATCTTACTTTCGGATGATTGGGTGATCAGCCTGTAATGTCCTATTAGCAATCTGGTTCACTAAAGGTTATGAGAAAGCCTGACTATCATATAGCACAGCGATAAATCTCCCTTCGTGCATATCCAACATACTTAATGCCCCGCGTGGAATTCCAGAACAGAAAACGTACCCGGCAAAGTTCCCGTCGCGCGACTCACCGCGCAGGCGCAGGTTCGACGACCGAACGATTTAGTTTGCTTTAAGTTAAATAGTTGTATTTATTTTCGTCCGAACATGTGCCTTAGTAAATATAGCCCGATGATTAGCCGAATGGACAGCGATTAACTCGCAGACAACCACATAAATCCCCGAGTTACTGCCTAAAGTGTACGCGCCTCGGTGATGCACAATCAACTAAACATAATGCGGGTATAATGTTGGACATGAATTTTAACAATGCCAAGACAACGGTCTGGAGTTTCGCCAAGTGGAGAATAAATGTGTAATGGAGTTGGATAAAGATGGTTATAGCAGTCTAGACGATATGCGACGTCGCTGTGTAACGTATGCACAACATTTCTTACTTGTGTCGACGGAATTCTTCGTAGGATTTAGTACTCATAAAAGGCAGTCATGTTTATGTGCAGTTTAGAAAGCCTCAGCTTTCGTTTTACGCATCTTTTGCGTGGCATATTTCTCAAGTTTATTTATTGTGGACTATTGAAGACTATAGAGAACCGGAGAGGAAATATGATTGCCCACCTAATACGACACGATTCATTTATAACAAACATTATAGAAGGAAAAATTGAAGGGAAGAGAGGAAGGGGTAGACCTAGGATAACATTTATGAAACAAATAAAAGAGAAGGTGCAGGTCGTGTCGTATCGGGAGGTGAAGGTTTTGGCGGGAAGAAGAGAGGAATGGCGGTTACTCCACCGACAAGAGCGCAGCTCTTAAATAGAGAGAGAGAGAGAGAGATTTATTGTGGATTCATTTATTCAAATGCCTACCGTGCTATTAAGAGTAACATAATAACAACAAACAACATAACATAGCATCAAGCCTGTCTCCCCAAAAAGGTTAGGCAGAGGTGTATAGTATATACACCTACTCCTCGCCAGCAATCTTTAAACGAAACATGTGTTTAGGTAATTGATTAATACTAAACGAAGTTTTCAATATAATTTAAACAGTCTATCAAAGGTCTTCATTCCGCTACCTTTCCAAATAAATTTTCTAACCACATTTCCAATCTGTTCCCGTGTCTAATCTGTGTCGCTTACCGGCGCGTCCCGGCGTCGCTCGTCGGTTGCCAGACTTAATGTGCTTTTAACGACACGCGATATCGACACGTGGCACACAAACAGACGTGCTAGAATTACATTACTGTTGCTTTTGATAGCGGTTGCCCTGTTAATTACACTGTAAAGTTTCACATTGTGTAATAATAGTTGGGATTGTGTAAACTTCAGGGTTTAGTTGATTTACACGATTATGAGTGGCGGAGTTGAATTTTCAGTTTCTAACGCTTCGTGGATTGCAATTGTTCAGTGTTCTTCGTGAATGTTAGCCTTCTTTTTCTATCGTGTGGGTTGTGAGGTGAATTACCAACCTCGTCAACCGAGGTGTCAGGGTTATTATTGAGCCGCCAAAGGCCCCTGACATGGCTCATGTAACGATTACTCACTTACATCAATAAGTAAGTAGTAACCGGGACCAACGGCTTAACGTGCATTCCGAAGCACGGATCATCTTACTTTGTGGAGGTTAGCCGCTTAATAAAAATACTTTTAGGTTTGAGTTAGAATGTTTTGAATTGTGTCGTTTGTTTCTTAGGCAACTTATAAGTAGAAATGGAACTCACTTTGTTATGTAAACAAGTTCAAGTTATTAAAGCTTCATACTGCTATATGTTTTTCCATATTAGTTTATGAAAACAAATCGACGTATCAGGCAATATTTAACCATAGTATTAGCACAGTAAAATCCTTTGACTTGCCCCGGGCGGTCGCCAGGATCTGTGTACATAGTGTGCACAGTGCTAATCGTAAACCGCCAGTTTCCTGGTAAACGCGAGTCTTGTAATAGTCATTGGTGATGGTGTGGGCGCAGGCGCAGCGGAGGTGAAGCTGTGGTATGTGGAACGTAGGGTTTGGAAGGTTAAGACATGTTAGTGCTGACAAGGTAAAAGTTATGTACTTGCGCGAAATACAATTTGGGTTTTGTGCATCGTGTGTATTTATTTTCTGAAGCGCATGAGTTACCATGTTCGATGTTCTTGTAGTGCTGTGTGTCCGTTGTCGGATTTGATTTTTGTTAACAAAATCTTCCAATAGATAAGCTACTTTCAATCCAGGTTTAAATTTGTGGTCCCAATTTTTACCCGGATAGAAATTATAATTGAAATAGAGGTTTTGTTGAAGAAAGTCACATCAGAATGTCATTTTTTTAAAAGGCGTTTACGCGGTTTTCGGTATAAGACGACGATTTGGAGTCTTTGTGACGTCATCAGTTTTATATAAGTTAGGAATGTTAATTTTTCAAATGATTTCGATTTTCAAATGAATTCGATTTTCAATCTGGCATTTGGTACTCGCGCGCTCTCAGTGGCACCGTACCAATCAGATGGCTAGTTCACTCCGGTTCAGTGGAAGCGATGGCGGTGGTACGGCGAAGGGCCGGCGCAGGCGCATTATGGCCCGAACGTGTTCCCGCGTCGATTCCCGCGCACTTTTGTTCACGTTCAGCGATTGAGTTGTTCGAAACGGTCCACTTTATAGGTTCCGAGATCGTAGCTAAAGGTGGCTAGCTAGCACCTGCTGATGTTGTTAGTGTTCGAGATTGTACTTTGGGTTTATTTTTACCCGACGGCGGCGAAGCAAAAAGGAGGGGTATTTCTAATTTCATTACGGGGTTTTCTACTGTGGAGAGGATTTGGGTTTGTACCTACTTCTTATTTATACATAACATGGTATAACCTCACAAGTATATATCAATTGCAACTAGGTATATTCCCTTCTTATTTATGTTTCGCATAATTCCGACCAATAGGTATTTAAGTTAAGATTTCTGTAAACACCTTGATGAGTACTTACAGTTGTGAACGATTGCTTGTTTGTATTTGCAACCGTGTTTTTAGAAATTAGCACTAATTACCTCCATCAACTTTCTCTTTAAGTTAACCATTTAACCAGTAAAAACTTTCATCTATTTTTAAAGAGGATGTGTAGAACAGGCCTTAACTGTCAATATATTTTTGACAAGGACGGAAAAAGAAGAGAGAACGTGAAAAAAAACTTAAGCATACTCCAAATACTCGGAACCAGCGCGCGTTTACGAAACGGTTGATTAGAGGAAGCAATAGAAGTGTGTCAGGATCGAAACAACTGAAAACCCACAATCTATGCTTCCCGTGGGAAATAGGCGTGAATTAATGTATCTAACAAGAAGATACCTCCGTGGACCAGTGGTTGAGCATTGGGCTCACGTTTCGGAGGTCCCAAAAATCACTTTGCAGGCTGGTCACCAGATCGTCCGAAGGTAAGTATGTAGCCCGTCAGGAGCTTTTGATGGCTGAATATGAACCCTGACAGCAGGGTTGGTGAAGTCGGTCATTGATCTCACAACACACATGACAGAAGACTCAGGTCACATGAGTTGGGGACAGAGAGTACGTTTGTCCAGCATTGGCACAGATCGCGCGGGGGTTGACGCCCGATCGTCTGGAACCACGCCAACTGTTTAAAAGCTTATGAACTGGTTGGTGCGTACAAGGTGTAAGCGACAGCGAAGGTGATTTGTCACATATACACACATACACAAGACCATGCCGTCTCCTTAACTTCCTGTTGGTGTAGGCAGAGACCATGGAATTCTGGCACAACACTTTTTCTTCTTCCACTCTTACCAAAGACTTCGTGCGTTCTCGCCAATCGTGAGTTCTCTTAACGTGGCCTGTCTTTAAAACATCCTGTAGGCTCTGCACGGTAACCGCGAATTATATCGAGGCCTTTGAGGCCAATAGCCGTTTGACGTCCATTTACGTAGATAGCATTCGGTCGAAGCGCTCAATCGCGCGCGGCGCGGTTGTCATGCAGACCCGGCTGGATCTGTACACGCCTAGGACTTCGTCTTCCAACTCTACTACTCTACCGTGATGTGTCAATAAGAAAGTAAACACACTTGTAGGTATCTCTATTATAGATTTGCAACTGTCATAAACTCGTACCTGTCTTCTCTTATCATAATAAATAAACAATTTGGTGAGCCATGAAAAGCAAAACAAAAGAAGCATTTATTTGTGGTTAAGTTAGGTTATTTGACTTTTTTGTAATATTTAACTACAAAATAAAATGTGTTTTTATATTTTAAAAATTTATTTGTGTGAAAATATTATGATAGTAAGTTTTTTATTAGTTCGTTTTTAACATGATTGGGCTTTTGAAATTTTTCAAAGAGTTGTCGGTCGGTCTTTATGACCAAATGTGAGTTTACAACAACATTTATAATCCGCTATCCGCTCCTCGCTTACATCACATGGTTATATCGTTAGTGCACTAATGAAAATACCAACACACGTCTGCGCGCACGTGGCCGCACCGCGGCGCGGGCGCAATCAATACGCGGACTTTATGGCCACAACGACGCTCATATTGTTACCAACCATGCAGAGAACTACAGGATTTCCTGCAAAACGCAGTTTAATATCCAATGCCTTGGTTTAAGTTTGCTTTTGTTTGGGTTTAATGCACGTTGTTGATGTAGTTATGAAGATCAAGTGTAGTTTTTATGACGGCGAGGCGGAATGTGTTAGTGTTTTGAGTCCAGGGGATAGAGCGAAGCTAATTTCGTCCGGACATTATGCGATTTACTAACAAATATTGGTATTTATGTTTTTTTTTTAAATTCTTTTATTTACTTAAGGGCTTTTAACAAAGTTTGTTATGATGAAAATAATGTTGATTGATATGATTAGTGGTAAAGAGTTATGTAAAATATTTTTTTTCTATTCTAAAACTAGGGTGTGTATTTTTAACGTGTCAACATAACGAGAACAAACATCCTCAAAGGGGTAGGCAGAGGTGTATAGTATGGCGTAGTGTGTATCGTGTCATAAACGTATTTTGCTTCGGATTGCTTTAACTACTTACATGTTATACATATGTACAATATGCTAATAGTACAGTCATGAGCAATATAATGTACCCACTTTAGGACTCCGTCGCAATAACATATTTGACATTTAGTGAGACTTACAGTTCAATTTGACAAAAAAGTTAATGTGACATGGTACCAAAGTGTAAACATTAATGGACCCAATTTAGGACTCTGTCGCTCTAACATATTTGACATTTAGTGAGACTTACAGTTCAATTTGTCAAAAAAGTTAATGTGACATGGTACCAAAGTGTATACATATTAATGCTCGTGACCGTACAATAGCAATACTACCATACACAGACAATCGCAGAAACAAATGGAGCACCCCTGATTCGTTGTTTGGAGGGACGGGGGTCCTTTTACTGTCATTCTTACTTACAGCTACTACCTAACATAAACTGCCTATATAGCTTTTTTTTTTCGTTACGATGTCCCTAACACCCTGTATACGTCCCACTGCTGGGCACAGGCCTCCCCTTAATCAACCGGAGGGGGTATGGAGCATACTCCACCACGCTGCTCCACTGCGGGTTGGTGGAGGACAGCTACTACTTACAACAATTTTATTAAACTTATAAATACAGGACAACTAAACTATCCATATGGGTGGTCTCCAGATAAGGACACGCGGGCATTTACACACATCACGTATTATAATCACGCGCATAAATAGAAAATTATGAATAATTGAATATATAAGTGCAATTATATAGACTATGCAATATGCATCGATACAGGAAGCATGCAACGGTTTCTGATTGCACTTTATCGTTAGACGAGCTATGGGTAGGTATTAAAATTAACCTAAGCTTTACTTAAATCACCCTGGACAGTCCATACAAAAATCACATTCTTATTGTGTACAGTCATGAGCAATATAATGTACCCACTTTAGGACTCTGTCGCACTAACATATTTGATGTGACATGGTACCAAAGTGTATATGTATACATATTAATGCTCGTGACCTTACTGCCTAACGCATAAGTGCGAGCGAGACCGCGTTCCCCCTTAGCGGCTTACGGCCATTTAAGACTAAAGTTAAGACTCAGAGGAGTGAGGTAAATCTAGCTAGGAATTGGTGCGGGGCGGAAAGTTACTTTTCCATAAGATTGAAGGCATAGGTATAGGGATTTAATCATCGTCTTGCAACTAATATTTTGTTTTTACTTATATGTATCATTGTATGTATATATTTATAGTGGTATTATAGGAACATAATAAAATAAGAAAAAAAAATGTATTTTTTGTTTTTTTAATGTGTTTTTTTTTCTTTTTTGCGCGCTACACTGCAGCTGTACAAGTGTACTATATCCGCTGCCGAAGGTTGTCTGGAAGAGATCGCTCTTAGCGATAAGGCCGCCTTTGCCCATCTTAGAATAAGTTTAACTTGTAAATGTTTTGTAAAGTGTGCAATAAAGTGTTATTATTATTGTTATTATTGAAGGCAAGAAGAAGGTGAGTATAAAGTTTTATTCTTCTTCTTCTGTGTCGGTGATAGGATCAATGACAGACCTCTTTAACCCTGATGTCAGGGTTACTATGGAGTTGTCAAAGGCCTGTGCCATGACAATACTCAAGCAACGACTACATACTTAAGTAAATAGTAACCGGGACCGGTTGTTTAACGTGCCCTCCGAACAGGGCTTATATAAACTATCTATGCTATGGAATTATGTGATTACATCGGGGTAAGCAGAGCTGTCGTTAGAATGAAACTTGCAATAAAATTTCTTAAGACAAATTACCTGTGACGACGAAAGACATGTTACATTCTGCGTTACGTTTTCCACCTGTGACCGTGCGTGTGAATTCCTTGCATTAATAACAAGTAAGGACATAAAGTAATTCTAATAAACTATATGATTAAGTCGGTTGATGACATTGAACTGGATTCCAAGACCTAGATCTAAGAAACATTGAGACGTAACAGCTCCGCATATCGTCCTTATGATAAAAACCATGTAAGCTCCGTTTCTTTCAATTACTTTCAATCCGGGTAAAATTTGAGACCGCAAATGTACATAGATTGAAACTAATAGCTGGGTTTTATTACCAAAAATTACATCCGAATGTAATTTCTCAAAATGGCGTTTACGTGGTTTTTACCATGGTATAAGAAAACCAGGTATGCTCAATCCTATGAAAAAGCGCCATGGCTAGCCGTTTGATGATATACCATTAAATTGGTATCTCCAACATTCCAAGGACGTAAATTTTATTATTGAAAATTAAGTGAATTACTGAATAATGTGTTTAATTACTATTACTTGTCACATATAAATAAATAAATAAATAATCATTTATTGCGGAATCATAATCTTCCGTAGTTTGTAACATATACAAAAATCATTAAAACTGTAAGTAAATCTTTTACGTTAAGCACCATATGAGCATCGTTTGGTGACTCATGCGCTCTAGACACACGATGCACAAAAACCCAAATGAGGGACTTTCCAGGGTACGTCCCCTAAAAAATTAAAGACGGCACTGTTTAGATAAGATATATAAAATAAAAATTGTAACTTTATGTTTGGATCAGACAAGTATAGAATTATGTTGCTTGCTACCCTATATTGCTTCTCTTTGGAAGATGTGTTGCGCCTGAGTGTAATAACGAAGGACATCATTTATACCTTAAAACAAAGATAAAAAGTGCATATTATGTTTGTTACTTATCCATGAAATCATAAAGTGAAACGATTTCGAAAATCATAGGTTTAGGTCCGTGTTGGATTGGAACCTGCGATCTTACAGTGAGGGTCACGCGTTCTTCTTACTGGGCAACCACGGCTGCCTACCTAATAAGCTATATTAATGTGATTGATACTCTAATGTATAATAATATCATAATGTTATAAAACACGTTCCGCTATAAGAAAATACGCATCGAAAACTGGTTTTTCATCACATTAATCTCCGAGAATGGATTGCATCTATATTGCAAGAGATAAATAAGGCAAGTCGTCATAACAGGCTGGGCAGGGTACGAGATAGCTTTGGTTAATGTTGTTAATAAACTGTCAACTGTGGTATAACAGGTTTTGTGACCATTGTATCGATTGCTATGCCCCTAATGCATAGTTGTTGGTTGTTAACTTGTTAATTGGAGTATCAATTCTTGTCGGCATTCGAGGAATTATTCGCAGATTCTCGCCTTGTCGTTTACAGGGTGGATGTTGAGGGTAAAGGAGTGTTAATATATGAAAATTGTTAATAATAACTTTTTGATTGTCTAAGACACACATAAGGACATAATATTATGATCATTTCGACCAGAGCCATTTCTTTTTTAATTGTAATTTTGTGTAAGTTTAAAGACTGACGTTTTCTATCTATTTACTTATTTAGACAGGATAAAACAGAAACACAATATGACAGCAAGAAGAGAGACAAATGGCAGACCGTATTTGTATTGTTAATGTACACGCATCAACACGCGTCCGATAAGACTAACTAAGATGGATATGACGAACCGTATGGAGCTAGGTTAGCGCTCACAGCTGCTTGGGAGGTAAGTGTTGCTATTTATCAATATTGCCAAACCCAACAGGCGTCAGTTTGTGTATGTTTCCATGCATAAACCAATACAATTCCAGTTTCGCAGTGCCTTACTTCCTTCGAAGCGAGCCAGCGCACGGCGTATTCGACATGTTTACGAGCGCGACCGCGGCTGTAAAGTGGCGCGCGTTACGGCCGCCACTTCCTGGGAGTTAGACCACTAGTGGACTATATGTTTAACTATTTTACTAGCTATTCGTCCCGGGAATTCTAGGTTCCATGTGCACAGGTGAGCCCTTGTTCTTGGACGCACGGGGCGTTGAAAGGCGTGCGTCACTAAATATCAATCAAACGCGTGAAGCTTTACTTGAACGCTCTCATACACCCATATATATTTGAATGTTTGTGAGTAATGAGTAAAAAGACAAATGAAGGATAACAGGATTACGAAAGCAGTATACTTATAAAACGAAGGTTGGTGGTAGGGCTCCTTAGAAAAGGTTCAGTACGATCTTTTCTGAACCGGCGTGCGTGAATGAAACGACTGATGAATGTGGAGGAAGCAAGAGAAGTGTGTCAGGATCGAAACCAATGGAATTCCATAGTATCTGCTTACCCCGATAGGAAATAAGCGTGAGTTCATGTATGCATGTGAAAAGACAAATATGTATATACAATGCGTCCAGTTTCCTATCCCGAGCAATTCGTAAATGACGACTAAGGACCATATTTCACTAACAAAATATATGCAAGTAACTTCTCTACTGACTGACTTTCTTTATTTTGTCAAAATACAAATTAGCCGCTGAAGAGGTTTGCGTTGAACAATACATTTTCACAAGTAAACATGTACAGTACGTTTCACTTCGCAAACATACCGCTTTGTTTACAACCCCGATGAATGCAGATACTAAACTACGGAACTGTAGACGATACATCGTCTTTTTACTATAAGGGGGTAGGCAGAAAGAATGAGTGCTATAACGAAACGAAACTAACGACTAGGTAATTGAATGATTAGATGAAATAATATGGGTAGAAAACTTCCCATTAGTTCCCATTAAAAAGTCAAAATCATTTAGAATTTTTGTTCAACAAAGACGAGGTTATTTAAAATTTGAATTTGGAACATTAATATTTAGAATTTTTTTAGTATTTACTATTTTTATGAGAATTCTTACGATGTGTTTTTCTTACGTTTACTTGATGAGAAGTGTAAATATTATAATTAACAATATAGGTACTTATTTATGACAAACACTTATAATGCACGGGTCCACTTCGCCATCCAACTCGTGGTCATGTAAATTATATACAATACATGCAAATCAAAAACGTATACATGTGCGTGTGCGTGTTTCTACAACAAAACATGCAATCCTGAATTCATTATTTATTAAGTATACTCCCATCATTGGTTGTACACTGCAATAAAATCGTTTGTTCGTCGTAAAACAAAAGATAACCCGATCTCCTATGATTGCCTGGTACTCCAGCGAGTATAAACGCCAGTGGTATAAAGTCTGCCACGATTAGAGGAACTTTGGTGTATTTTTCATGCTGCTTATCAAGCTTCCTAATGGGGACAACTGTTAATCCTAGGGCGCCTTCAAATTAGTCGCATTACTGCAGTGCTGCATACGGTGGCCCTGCTAAATAAATCCATACAAATTGTGTCGGTGGATTTATTTTGCAGCGCGACAGTCGCGAGGATGTGCGACGTGATGGCGCCCTTAGGACTTCAATACCTGATGTAAGTTACACCTGCAAGTTGTTTCTTGGTTGCTTGTGCATTAATTTTAGGTATTAGATGTATAAAATCCGGTGTCATGCGTGGGTACGTAGTTAGTGAATGTACCTCTGACTACCCTAATTGTGAATAGTCATGAGCTTAGGTTATGTATGTAAAATCCGGCTATCAGGACTTCATAAACGTACAATCAAAAATATCCTTCCAACTATCAGTCGTGAGCAATAAAAAGTTGTGAAATCGTAAATCATCCGTAGTATGGTGTCCTGGTACTCGAGCTTTGCAATAAACGGCGCGGATTGATTCCAACATGCGAACTTGCTGACGAATAACGATTGACGAACGAGTGACGAGCGGTACTCCGGGATCGATTCATATCGTGACATGTTTCAATGAACTGATTTGCTTTGGTTCACGAAAGCTTATAGTTTGGAAGGGTTGTTTGTGTGTGTTTAAGTAATCATGTTTACAAATACAGAATGACAGTGGCTCGCTGTAAATGTGCCAAATAAATGCCTCCTTATATGATCGGGCAGTGCACATCGGGTAGTCAGGGCGACGATTTCGCCATACATTTTATATTTATTTTATACATATTATCCAGCCTGATAGATCGGGCAGATAACGGCTTGTTTTTAAATAAACAAAGCCATTAAACCAAGCAGTCGGTAGAAGATGATAAGATTAATAAAAATAAGGATAATTTGTTTAATATGAAAATAATACAGTACTTTAGGTAAATCATTTCGATATTTCGACACTGTTGCAAGTGCCATGATCACGGGATGACTGATGAGATTGGAGTCTCATATTCCCATTTAAACGCGGTAAGAACCCGTTATTATGTGCTTTAATTATGATAATAACCGCGTAAACTTAAAACAATGTATAAATCATTTCGATATAAAAAAAATAACAGATTCGCCACTCATATACAATAAAAGTACTATGTTACAATAAAATTTAAAATTACTTACGGATTTATCTGATCATATTTTCCTGTAAGTGGCACCTATAATAATAATACAGTGAAACTGATTTTATTTTTGACCGAATTTTGTTGCTTTTATTTAACAAGCGCAATTTCTGGTAACACTTATTTATATACGGTATCTCCGTTTTACGCAGATTTTATTTGCAATCCGTTTTGTGTCGACGTCCAATGGTCAGTTTTTGCGCGGCAAACGGCGAAAAAATGCAGAACGTATAATAAAAGTGGCCGTCATAAAAAGCAAAAAAGTTTTTTACGAACGTTGGACGCGATGCGACGCTCTCAAGAAATCAGATGCGACAATTGTATTGTCACTTTGTGGGTCAGATTTCACCGTTATTGTCAGATTTAGGTACCATAACTTTCACTGGAAAAATCTAAAATCAATAAAAAATTCAATGTATTAATGCATGCATGTTTTTATACATTATAGGTATATAGAATTCAGATGTGTACTCAGGTATAAATTTAGAATACCGCCCCATTCACAATTAGCGCCCCCTTCTCTCAGTGTAGGGACGGTGTTGACAATGCGCCCAAACATGAGGTGAATCAAAATCATATATTGCCGTCGCATTCAAGCAGTTTAAAAGCAGAACAGGCATACAGTATTTACGTAGAACATTCCATTAAAAAACTTTTCACAAGGGGCTTGATAACTCTTTCTGAATTAACAATTGTATCTGTGCGTGCGTACGTGCTTTCAATACATAAGGTTCATTCTTCGTTAGATGTTCCTGTTAACAGTTAGTAGTCACTGGAGAAGGCAGGCATTGTTAACGTTATCTGCACTAGTGACTCACCCCGACTATTCTCGGCCGCTAATTGCGTTTGCTCAGTAGTTACGTGATTAATATCTTGTACGCTAATGTTTTCTCATAGCTACCTATAATAATATTATGATAAATACACGATCTATTATTATGATTTTATGCTTCGATGGTACATAAAGGTCTATTGTTACTGCGCATAAAGAGTTTGACCTGTCTGTAGTATATAATTAGAAATAGATAAATCGTAGTTTCAGTGGGAAATTCGATTTATAAGTCGAGGCAAGCTTTCGCAATTTCTCCTAATGATGGCAATTTCTAAGTAAACTTGTACTCTCTAGATATAATATCCGTTATTACGTCCAATTATCCTAATCAGGTGGTTCTTTGATAGTTGATTTGTAGTTGTAGTGAAATATGGGGAAAAATGATTGAGGAGGTCGCGACCGGCGGACCGCGGCGCGGCGCCGCGCGTTTGATGATGGGGACTAATGGGAAGTATGCCATGTGCTCGGCTAGTTGCTGATCCAATTGAACATGTAAAGGAAACAAGAATCACAACACGTGTTGCGCTTACTTCGGATTTGGTTTAGATTAGAGATCACATCATCACAGAGATGGTAACGCGGGGTCGATGTGCGCTCTGCTTATTTCCGTGCTGTGATTGGGGTCTAAAATGGGTCAAAATTAATTAAAAACAAAACAAACATAGCATCACGCCCGTATCTCCGAAGGGGCAGGCAGAATTGTACAATTATACACCCACTCCTCCTCGCCAACTATGTCCGGTCACGAGTACTAATATGTATACACTTTGCAACCATGTCACATTAACTTTTTTGACAAATTAAACCGTAATCCTCATTAAATGTCAAATATGATACTGCGACAGGGTTCTAAAGTGGGTACATGATATTGCTCATGACTGTTCCATGTAATAGGGCGCGAACCTATTGCCACTAACCGGGTAAAACTATGATCCAAACATGAATTCAAACTCATAAAACCGAATTTAGTGGTTTAAAGCCTGAGCGGGGATTCGACTCGTGACACTACGATGTAAGTCACGCGTTCTCGGGGCTATCATATAAGATCACGCCTATTTCCCATTAGGGCAGGCAGAGACCACGGAATTCTACTTACTACGCTCCTGACAGACCACTTTCGCTATCACGGATTAAAATAATTAATTAAAACACAATTTCCCTGACTTATTACTCGAAAACTTCCAACTATGAAGAATATTCCGATAGACTAAACTTTAGCCGCGTAACCGGTCGCAAGAGAGTAAACTTCACCGCAGTATAAATTAGTCAGCGAAAACAGAGTTTGGGAACTTAGTTATATAATTTATCGTGGCAATCAAGCATAGTTGGGAGTGATCGGGAGCGTTGGCAAAATAGCCATTAATTACATGGTGCTTCTATACCCTCGGGCTGGTACAGCCGGCTCGTAATCACGCAATTGGGTCAACGTTTTCTTGCTCCCGCCAATTTTCCGCTTGACAAATCAAACTTATGCTTGTGATGGTGTGAATGTCGAGCGTGAGCGGCTTGGTGAGTCATACTTTGTGTACGGTCACGAGCATTAATATGTATACACTTTGGTACCATGTCACATTAACTTTTTTGACTAATTGAACTGTAAGTCTCACTAAATGTCAAAAATGTTAGTGCGACAGAGTCCTAAAGTGGGTACATTATATTGCTCATGACTGCACACGACCTTTGTGTATTTACTTTTGAATATGCTTCCACGAACGTTGTTTTATGTTATATATGTCTTGAAATGAAACTTCCGAAAAAAGTATCTAATCGCCTTATTACAAAAAAAACCAGGTTTAAAACTTAGTCTGCGTCACGAAACAAGTCTCGTCGCGGCGCTATTAGTGTCTTGTCAAGTACATAGTTCCATTCTTCTTCTATCGTGTGGGTTTTGAGGTGGAGTACCAACCTCATCAACCCTGGTGTCAGGGTTACTATTGAGCCGCCAAAGGCCCCTGACATGGCTCATGTAACGACTACTTTCTTACATCTGTAAGTAGTAACCGGGACCAACGGCTTAACGTGCCTTCCGAAGCACGGATCATTTTACTTTTTGGACAATCAGGTGATCAGCCTGTAATGTCCAAACCAAACTAGGGATCACAAAGTGATTTTTGTGATATGTCCCTACCGGGATTCGAACCCGGGACCTCCGGATCGTGGGCCCAATGCTCAACCACTAGACCACGGAGGCCGTTGTTCCATTAAAATCCGTGGACTGCTTTCGGGCCCGAAGGATTGGGTAGTGTAGAGGCCTGTAGAGTGCAGAATACAGATTGTACAGTCGGACACATTGTACAGGAAGCGTGGTCAGATAACAAGTTAGCTAGAGCTTGAGATACTATTGGATTTGCAGTATTTGCTTTCTCGGGCAAAGTCTGACGTCCGCTGTTTGCGGAGATAACTACTGCTGATTGTTTAACAAGGCATCTTGCGAACTTGCCTTATTTATAATCCGTTGTGTTCCGTTGTCTTTGATTACTTGTGGCTCTGCCCACCCCATTAGGGATTACGGGCGTGAGTTTATGTATGTATGTGTATGTGTTCCCCGATGAGATTTTTACATTGTTTCCGTGATTTCGTCGTGAAAGTTTGGAATACAATAGAGAATAAAGTGAATATCCCGTTCTCAATATTGAGTAGAGCTGTAAATTCAGTAGTATAGCAACAAAGCCAGTTGGGTACATGAAAGTGTACATTTAACGTACAAGCAAATCCGTGCGTCCATTTTGAATATCCCAGACTTCTATTGGCCTGGCGGCTGGAGATTTACGGATATCCGGCCCGAGACGGCGCGTGGATTACAACATGTACTATCCGAAGCTTGGAACAACATTCGGCTGTTTAAAATGTTCCCTTTGCCTGCCGTGAAAGGAATTCCTTGTTTGAAGTAGCTATGTACGCGGTTATGGCTTTCTTAATGCGTGTTCAGTCTAAGTCGGACAGATCATGAAATCATATGGCGCGTATAAAGTAATATTCTAGGTGTATTAACCGTGCGAGGAGTTTCAGTACAGGTATAGTCAACGCAAAAACTTATTTAGTCTAACAATTTGTTTTAAGAAAAAGTCAGGGTCGTTGTGAGCGAAATTTACAATCGTCGAAAATGTCATTGCCGAAGTTTTTGCAGTGTTCCCTTCTTTTGTTTTTAATTGAGCTTTTGTAACGCTGTCGGCGAGACAACGGCGACAATAACTAACTAGCTAACGGTTCTGAAAGCAAAGACAACACAATGAGACGCAGACAGGAATAAGGCTGGCTGTTTGCAAATTATATTATAGATCGAGTCCTTCTCGGAACACGATACAATCACGATTGGGCTGTGATTTATGTCGACTGCTCTTGTTTGTTGTATTGCGCTAGTGACGTTGTTATAGGACGGATTAAGAAACGGTGCTTGCACTACAAACATAAAATAACCTCACGACATTATCCCAATTGGGGTAACCAGAGGGACATCGCAAGATTAACTCACAGAGCTTTCTGTTAGATTGTGATAGGCGGTGAGCCGTATCGCCGTCTATAATAGTCGAGCTAACTGTGTCAGTACTACAAAAGGGGCGCTAAACTAAATTCCCTAAGTAATTCTCCGGCTGTAAAGCCCACTCCATGTAATAAAATGTCTAATTTAAAATCAACATCATTCTCATGTTTATACAGTCACGGTAGGCTAATAATTATAATGTACAATAAAATATCTTTATTGGTAGCGTCCGGCGGTTTCCAGTTTCAAAACCGGACCGAATGAGACACGTTATAACATCTGTTATAATCAATGCTTTGATTTGTGATCATCACAAGCGTAGTGGCAAATTAATTAGATTCGTCGTAAAATGCAAATGAGCATTAAAATGAGGACCATTGATGGAGGTCGGAATTAGTAACTTTAGCGGCTAAAAGGGATCTAATTTAAACTCAACTTGCACAATTAGCATACCGAATGGAATTAGAACCTCACAACTAATTCAGGTTCTCTTTGATCAGAGTGACATTTAAATATCGGGTGCGACTCCTGCGAACGTTAGAAATGTCACTCGCTTTTGTTTCAAAGGGGCTTTTTTGGTATCGACCCCTCGCAGGTAAGCGGGAGCATGATTTATTGCCGGCTTGTTTGTTCAAATAATCGATCCAAGATGGCCCGGGGCGCCAAACTCAGCCCTGGATGCCAACACTGACGAGCTATTTTCGATTACCGGTGTAGAACGCATCTCGAGTTAATAGCGCGCACGCTGCAGCGTCGGCGCGCAGAAATATTTGGACAATACAAGTGCTTGCAAAATCTCACAGAGAATTTATAACACCACTAAGTTGAGTCAACGGTTATGGATTCTGTATACAATAAAACACGCTTGCGCTAAAGCTAGCTGGCCCGTTGTCTAATGCTTATTTATGTTATTGTACAACACCGAAACGATCATAAAAGTAGTGCGACCTTGAATAGACATCCGAGAGATAACATACTGGCTACCATATTTCTAGGAGCTACGAGTATGTTGAGAGATTAATGGGAACACAGATTTATTGCAAATATCAGCAATATATTGCGGGATAAGAAATTTACAATTTTAAACAAGCGTTATGATAGGTTTATCTGTATAATATAGTCTAGTTGCGCGATAAAGTGAAGTGCGGTTGGTTGGGGTTACGATCAGTGGTGTTTTAGTGGAAAAATATGTCGCAAACTTGTAATAGAATATCGTTACAAGGTACACGGTGTGTAACCAGATTGCAGATAAGGGCGATAACAAGAACATATCAAGTCGATGTACACCTCGTATCGGTGTAACATGCCTTTAGACATAGTTACCTAAGTTTAAGTACACTCGCGCGCAAAAGTAAGGGAGTTTCGCGCCCTTACTTATCCATTTTATTTTACTTAGGACTGCTTTTGAACCGCGCTTTGTTATTAAACAGTGCCTCTCTTAAAAGCTACATTGAGTACATTTAGAAATGCAATGTATTGTGATTTTGTGAAATGAGGGGTACTATTATCATCAAGAACCATTTAAAAACACGAACAATTAGCTTGCAATAGTTTAGTGTACGGTCACGAGCATTAATATGTACACACTTTGGTACCATGTCACATTAACTTTTTTTGACAAATTGAACTTAAGTCTCACTAAATGTCAAATAATAATATGTTAGTGCGACAGAGTCCTAAAGTGGGTACATTATATTGCTCATGACTGTACTTAAATCGTTTTTTTTTGTCTTGCTTTATGCACAGGATTCGTTTTAAGACTTTGAATTCACGTTTCGATCATCGATAAATCGATATTATGTGGTTTCTAATATTTGTGCTGCTAGCCAGGAGTGGGTGTATTGTATGTATAATTATACTATACAACTCTGTCTACCCGTTTGGGGATATAGTCGTGATGCTATGTTACATTTGTGCAACCGTCAATTTTCCTTGCCGAGTTTATTCGCAGGACCATTCCGCTCCTCTGTACGGAATACATTTCAGTAGTTTATCTATATACACATGTAACGACACATACGCAGTCGATACCGGTGATCGATCACGGCGGTATGTAATTACTGGACGTTATCGATACCATGATTTATTGATATTGCTCCGTAGCGATACGCTGATAACCGGTGACACACTCGCACCACTGTTAGGTTGGACAATTTTGAGATAATTTTATGGCTTTTACTCATTGATGTACAAATACCGCAGATTGAACATGACATAACATAAAACATAAAAAGCCTATAAAAGCCAGCCATAGCAGCAGGCATAGCTAGCCTGTGTCATAGTATGTAAATAAAGAATATTGAATATATATATATATATATATACGTCCCACAGGCCTCAAAGCGTCCTCAGGCGTTCAAAAAATGGGACGAAAAGTTAGTGCAGAAATAGCGAGACGTGCTCTAACTGTCCATAGTGTGTGATTAGCCTGCCAATTAAAGATGCAAAAATAATGTGTAAAGCAAAAAAAAATAAAACAATTACCAGTGTTAGACAGAAAAGAATCGATCGACCTAATATCGACTGATACATCACTATGTTAATGAACGTCACAACACTAGCTTAACTTTGACAGATCTAATTCTTACCGCGCATTGAGACTATTGTAAAATGTTTTAGGTTTATGCGGTTATTATCATAATTAAATCACATAATAACGGGTTCTTACTGCGTTTAAATTAATACATACATACATACATAAACTCACGCCTATTTCCCACCGGGGTAAGCAGAGACTATAAAATTCCATTTCCATTTAAATTAATAATAAAATTAATTAGTTAATACATAGTTAGTTAGTTAGTTGCCAAAGACACTAAATTATATAATTATTTAATTGATTAATTAATTGTATTTTTTTACTAACATAGATATATAAGACTTTTGTTACTAACAATTGCTATGGGAAAACACCCGAAATATTTTTTTTTTTTTTAAATCAGGGATATGAGACTCCCGATATTTCGACACTGTTGCAAGTGCCATGATCACGGGATGACAGTGTTATTATGTGTTTTAATTGTTGTAAAATGTTATCTTATTGGAGTGTAATCACTTATTGTCTACTGGTCGTTCGTTAGCATCAAGTTTTCGGCGTATTATGTATGACGCGCTTCATCAACGGTAGTTATAAATCAATTATTAGATAGATAATTTATTTGCATGAACACAGTACAATGGTCTTAATAGGTAATAATATGTCAGGCGTGCAAATATTTATTTACTTACAATAAAAATACAATAATCTCATAACAA
This sequence comes from Pectinophora gossypiella, assembly GCF_024362695.1. Lineage (NCBI taxonomy): Eukaryota > Metazoa > Arthropoda > Insecta > Lepidoptera > Gelechiidae > Pectinophora > Pectinophora gossypiella. The sequence goes on from NC_065417.1 coordinate 15,650,699, forward strand.
TTGGCATGCATTTAAAACATTCTAAAATTTATAAAATTTATTTTATTTGCTATTACGACAACCAAGTATAACGCACAGACAGAAAATATACCTACTGCAGATAGTGAAACGTTGTTAAGACCGTTGGATAATTATATTAAGCCACCGAAGGCATTAGAGATTGTTATTCCAAATAAATGGAACGAGATTATGTATGTCGTCAGTGAGTTTTCGCATTAAACCCGGCGAGACTTATTAATCCAGATGTGTAATCCGTCTTATGTCGTCGCGATATAACGTTTATCAACCCTGCCAGGTCTGCATGACAACCGCGCCGCGACTATATTGAGCGCTTCGACCAATAAACGATACAAATGCTATCTACTTAGATGGACGTCAAACGGCTATTGGTCGAAGGCCTCGATATAACTCGCGCCGCGCGCGGCGCGGCTACCGTGCAGAGCCTACTGGTGAGGATATATTGTTCTTATTGGATTGAATATTATATCTATCTAGCTAAGTGCTAAAGACACGAACGCTAACGGCTTCCGTGGTCCAGTGGTTGAGCGTTGTGCTCAGGAGGCCCGGGCTCGAATCCCGGTGGGGACATATCAGAAAAATCACTTTGTGATTCCTAGTTTGGTCAGGACATTACAGGTTTATCACCTGATTGTCCGAAAGTAAGGCGATCCGTGCTTCGGAAGGCACGTTAAGCCATTGGTCCCGATTACTACTTACTGATGTAAGTAGCACAAGCCCAAGTGATATCAGTTATCTATGAATCAAACATGAATTCGAATTTAGTGGTTGGCTCGGGCGGATGTAAGTCATGCGTTCTGCGACCAGCAGGGCTAACATGCTCAACGACAACAGGGCTTTCAAGGGACTGAAAAAGTCCGTTTCAAAATAGACATCCGTGCGATACAGCGTGGTATTAGAGGCATTAACACGGTGCATGAAAGGAGCCTCCCCGAGCGGCGCATTGAAGTTTTCTCGCGCCCGACGCACCCTGGTAACAGTCTGCGGACGGTTTAGGCGGTAACGCAGACTGGCCGATCCTTTCACCACGATGGCGATCCAATGTGATCGGTCCTCATTAGGACCAGAGGCATTAACGTTGAAATAAGGTTACAAATACATTTTAGATCAGCAAACATTTCCATAAAGTTGTGCACCTCTAATTGGCTGGTGGAAGTTGTACAGTAGAATTAATAATAAAGTAGCTACGAGTTTGTTCAACTAGGACACTCGCGATGTATGAACAAGTTAAATATTTTACAAACACTCATTATGAGAGCGCACGTGTTGTGGTTTAGCCACTTGTCTTGTTGTAACAAGACCTGTATCATGTTGTTATAGCTGTGTGATACCAGATGAATGACTGTTGATTCATTTAGCCACTGTAGGCATTAAACCACTCTGTTTAGCATCAATTGGTATTAATTTTTATGAGGCAAATCTTTGTGGGATTTGGTCACGCCTACAGATAAATATAGGATCTTTTTACCGATTGCCTCATTGTCTATCACGAAGAATGAGTGACTTTCGTGGTAGTATCACGGGCTCGATTTCATGTTTGAATATCACGTGGCGAGGCCTAGGTGTAATACAATACACCTTCGTCTACCCCTTCGGGGATACAAGCGTGATGCTTTGAGAAGTTCTTGATGTTTTTTTAATGATTTATGAAGTAATTGCGGGTAAATTGAATCGTAAATTTTGGTCATGTTCAGAGCAGACAAAGTACTCGAGTTTATGAAGGAACTTGAACAACATTCTCTCATATAACTTGGGGCACGCAGTATACTACGAGCACGTTAACCTCTATCTAGAACTTCGTCTACATAGTACAGTGCAAATAGTTTCGACACATTGTATGTGTATGCTTTGAAAATGTTATATTGAAACTTCAAGCTAGACGAGACAACACGAATACCATTCAAGTCGGATTAAAATCATGGCAGCCGCTTAGTTGGTGGTCAGCCAACTGCCTAGCAAAGTTTGTCTTGTTGTCTGTTACAACACTGTTTTCTTAACCCACAACGCACTGTCAATATGGTTTGTGGGAGTTAAATAACTCGAATGTGGGTTTAGAGGTGTCTTTGTGTAATTTCCTGCTTTTATAATCTGGATTAACGTGGTTTCATTCCAACATTAATTTCAGTGCACAGATGCTAAATATTAGAAAACGTATAATAGTGAAAACGCACCTAATTAAAGCACATAATAACGGGTTCTTACCGCGTTTAAATGGGGATATGAGACTCCCGATATTTCGACACTGTTGCAAGTGCCATGATCACGGTAAGAACCCGTTATTATGTGCTTTAATTATGATAATAACAGCGTAAACTTAAAACAATGTGAAAACGCACCTATTCTAAAATATATAGATTGAATTTCGAACACGATTAAAAGCTAAAGATAAATAAGTAATGAAAATGACTTAACCCGCGCTGTGACGAGTTGTAATTTAATAAGCTTGGTTTTTGACATACCAAAGGTGAAGTTGGGACAAGAAGGGCCGGTGAGACGATGGGTGGGCGTGTGTATTTATAATTTGATAAACGAGGGACGGTAGCGCAGCGGGCGAGCATGACTCCGATCGTTAATATTGTTAATAGTTGCCCGTGCCGTGCGTCGGGGACCGGCGGGTTATCTACATAGATATCTGATACTTGGGGATGAAACTATTCCAGGCTTTTGGTAAGTTGCGTTATTATACCAAGGCTAAGAAACCTGAAAACGTAAACATATAATTAACGAGCTTTTAGCAAAAAACCTGTCAGCTCAAACAAAGCCCGACCGTTACGCAATTAAGCTGCAAAGATATGAACACGGTGTAATCCAACAATAATTTATGCGCGTACAAATTTGTAAATAGCCGCTGTGCGCGGAAACAAACACGCATTGTCCGGGAGAGTTGCGTGTGATCGCGCGCACACCGCGCCGCGGCCGTCGACCCATACCGAGCTTTATATCCGCTCAAATAAGCACTAATTATATTTAATGCGTTTTACCTGTAATTAGAAGGTGTTAGAGAATGTGAAACAGTGTTTAACGGTTCCCACTAAACAGTGTTTCGACAGTGTTTTTTCTGTGTTTACAGAGTTACGTATACGATTAGACTGCTTTATGAGATGTTTTCACCATCGCGCCTACGCACATCGCGAATACAAACACACGGATGAGCAATGTAATGATTATTGTAAACATACTCAGATTTTCTAACGCCTCCCTCCGGGCTTACACGCATTATGTACTGTGCATTAAGGACGATTGGGAAACATATTGGGAGTTCCGCAAGAACGTTCGCGTTCCGGGAATGTACCACTTGAGAAGGCATTTTCCGTACATTATTATACCTACCTACGATATATTGCTTACATGCAATTCTGTTGTTAAACAAAGCGTAAAATAATAATAATAAACAAAGAATCTTTGCATTTGAAGATAGATAGACAGATAGATTAAATACTATATTGAGCACAATGGACACAAGATACAGAAAGGCACAACTGGCGGCCGTATTGCTCATACAGTATTTTTTTGCAGGCAACCTTACAAAACCACAACAAACACTTGAAGACTTGTACATTATAGCAACTCGTACTTAATTGCAAACAATCCGATGAATATAAATTCCACCTATTCCGTGAAAATATCATTGGATCGTCAAATAAAATGGGAACTCATCGTTCGCCTACTTTAGGGACGCCATTAAGTTTTAATAGGTCCTGCGAGCTGTAAAACACACATTCCGTCGTCGCCAATAACAATAAAGAAACGGCACATGCTGGGCGCTCCTCGCCTTGAATAGATTCGCGGTGGAAACGTTCGACAGTGGACGGAGATATGGGCGCAACGACCCACCCAGGTGCAACGCGGAAGTCAACGCGCAAATATCTACCGCAACTACTTACAATTTCTACTTCTAAATAATGTGTAATAATACTATTTTATTATACACTAGTGGCCGCCCGCAACATTGTCCGCGTGGATTTCGGTTTCCGCGGTAAGAATTCCCATTTTTTTAAATTTATTTAGTTTATTTATTTACACAGACCAAAATATTATCATTACAGGTATATCTCCCAATACAATAATATTTAAATGTCAATAAAAAAAAATGTTACAGCCTCTGTGTTATTCTGATGCATAAGCTACATAATTGTAAAATTTCATTAAAATCCAATCAATCTAGTTCTTGCGTGAAAGAGTAACAACCATCCAAACATCTATACTCACAAACTTTCAAATTTATAGTATTAGTAAAATTATTGCATTTGTCGTACCTAGGTAAGGTAACTATGTATCTTGCAGACAGTCAATTTGATTGTTTCCGAAGGACAAACAGCGCTCTTGATGAGCTTATGTTTATAGCTGTATATCTAACCACTGTATGTAGGTACCTACCTAAGTAAAGCTTAGCATTTTTTTTAAATTATTTATGGTGTTTTAATTGCATAGTTGTATGTAATTTTAATGGTTATTTATTTGGGATTTTTCCCTTTTTAATCACATTCCCATACAACACATTCTCGTTATAATAATGTAATAATTAATTAGATTTAGGTACCTATCAACATTAAAATTCGGCGAAACTTTGTTTCCCCGCTTAATTAGATTTCTTATCAACGGGGAATTTCTTATTTTGTTTAATTTATAATTTTATTTTAAAAATAATGCTCTTTTGAATATAAATAGGTAGTTTTTGGAGTACTTATTTTTAAATAGTTTAAATGACAACAAAGTACGTTTTTTCCGGAAGTGGGAGTACTAGTAGGTACCTACAGTCCTGTAGTCTAAGTACAGTCAGGCTCGTAAATAAAGGCATGAGTCAGGGCGGTGGCAGCGTTCGAGCTATTTTCGACTTGCAAATGAGAAAGTAGGTACATCGCAAGAATCTATAGACGTCTATAGGAGTCCTATAGGAGAGATAGGCTGCCTGTAGACTGTGGCTAGATGTCTATCAGACAGGTAAGAGTGCATTGCACTGTCGTATTGTCGTGCTTTTGTCGTGTGTGGGGAGGAAACTACTAGGTAGGTACTTTAATGTTAATATGATAAAAGGTCCTGCGTAATATTCGCACTATTTTCCAGCTAAGGATTATAATCGTTTATTGTGAAGAGTCGTTGTATATTTAATGAGAGTAGACGGTAATGTTGTAGGGACTAGGTACCTACTTAGTCATCTAAATAATAAAGTATACCTACTCGTCGGTAGGTCTAGGTAGGAACCTACCTATATCGTCGCCTAAAGGTGAAAGACAATAATTTAAAAAAAATTGCCGACGATATGATAGGTACCTAAATAGGCAGGTTTCGAATTTTTGATAGGTACGATTTTCTATTCTACCATAAACAAAATTTTATTTCAAGGCTCTATTAGGTACCTACATGTTACATTACACAATTTCTCGGGAAAGATAAAGAAGAGGAGACAGGGTGGCCCGATTTCGCCATACTGAAATGTGAAATCTGGTAGTTTAATCTAGCCTTAAGGCTTGTTCATCGCATTTCTGTCTACCCCAATGAAAGTTACGGAGTTCTAACCACTAACTTGTACAAGTTAGTGGTTAGAACTAGAAGAAAACTTGTAATCACTTTTGGTCCTAAAGTCGTTTATAGATTTACCTATTAGCCTATCCAGATGACCACAACATGCTACAAGATATCTAGGAGGTATTTTTGTATTACTATACCTACCTACATTTATTGGAGAACGGAAATGTGTACCTACATAAAACGCACAAACACAAATTAAATAAAACTAGTCGACAGAAACACTTGGACAAATATCTACCTATTTGTTTATTCCTAAACCTACCGTGTATTTATTTTATAACTCACAACGGTAAGTTAAGGAAACATTAGTTTGAAGCCAAATAAAGATTATTATGATTAATATTTTTATAAGATTTATTGTTTGTATAATAAGTCAAAATTATAGGTACACGAATAGTTACGATTTCAGAACGCAAACTGATGGAATCTGTCGGGAATTGGACAGGTTATCGGCTATTCTAAGCTCGTATGGCCGAGGTTATTTTGATGCAAACCGGCTCGCAGTGTGCACCGAGATAATGCGACCAATTCCACCGCCGTATCTCATCACCAGCCACTTATCACCTCAAAACAAATCCTGCCGTTATCACAGACACCTGATACCGCGCGTAAATACGACATTGAATCAATACTCGATAACTTACCATCAGCCACCGTCACCAACACAATCACTGTAACACCACCGTCGAACTATTATCTCGACGTCTTGAAACACCTAATTGAATCCATGTTATCATTTAAAAGTATCGATCAGTCACACGCCGGGAAACGGTACTCGGCGACGCGTTATATTTTTATACTTGAGATATTTTCGATACTCGCTCCTTCTAGATGGTCACACACTAGTTCACTGTTTGGTTGTAGTTGGGCGATATTTGGTTTCGGTGAAAAACTGTTGTCACAGATCAGCTGAGCGAATGTTTGAAACAATTATACCGGCGTTTACGCGGAACGGAACGCACTTGAAACGTGTCTCGTTACCGCGGCGCGCGGAGAGGGACTGATCGAGTGAATGAACGGGGGAGCGTGCAGCGGCGCGGCGGGCGAGGAAGGGGCGGAACGTCACGCGAGGCGCCACACTCGCCGCTAGATGGCTGTACGCGTATTTCTCAAGCAATTTTATTTACGAGCTTTCAAGCTTCCGTTCAACTGAAGAAGCTTTCGACGAAAATATTCGTACGGCCGAGTGTTCGCCTCTTTATAAATTAGGAAAACGTTTCTCTATATTATTATGGTAAAACGTTTGCGTTCCCGCATTCATTTTCATTTCAATGTCCGGGCCCAGAATCAATTTACGCGAATCAGCGTTCGAATTTTAAATTTCCGTATATTTACGCGATCACGGCACGGAAATTAGTGTGTACATTACATTTTCGCGGAAAATTTGCTCAATTTCGTATAGATTGGAGAGGCGAGTAAAATGTGAGAATTCGATTTAATTCTCGGATTGGGGCTGTAATCGGGACGTAAATCGATTAAAGTTTGTGGAGGTTCGCGCTATCTGAGGGGCGATCAGTGGACGAAACTCATTTGGAGCTTTGGTAGCGAAAATAAAATAAAGGCGCAATGGAAAACGGACGGGTAGGTAACGATAATGCGTTTCGAATGTAACGGTAGTCGGCAGTACGGGCGCCTGTGAGTGATAAAATCGTTCTTTTCATTCCTTCATTTACTTTGAAGCGGGGAAAGTTTAAATAGTTTGTAATTTACATTCAGGTTGAAAGGAATTAAGGTGCAACTTTTCTTGAGAGTTTCCTTTGCCTGTGTAATTATCTTTCGTTCTTAGGTTTTCGTGGCACCAATTACTTGATGGCTTTTAGTTTTTAATTAATGGTTTGGTTACTTATTAAGTCGACAAAATTCATAAAATAGTTCAGTTTTTTATATAAGTAATACGACGGAAAATTCCACTTGATATCAGCTCAGAATCATGGCCTGAATCATCCCTCAAAATTTTGGTTACGATGTCACTAACACCCTGTATACGTACTTGGTTCTTACGCTATAGCAACACATTGCTATGAACAGGCAGTCTCGTGTAAAAGGGACAGACTGAAAAACAAACCATAAGATTCTTTCTTCTTCTTTCGTGTGGATTGTAAGATCGACAATGGACCTTGTGGTCATAGGTGTAACTTTAGACTAAAAAGAGATGACATTTAATATTTTTTAGTAGAGTGGATCGTAGTTTAATAGCCTCTTCAAAACCTGTACTACTTCATACAAAAAACTTTGCACTTCATAAACACAGATAGTACACATTGAGGTTATCGTACACAGGCAACTGTGTGTGTGTCCTAGGCCATACGTTTGAAGACTAAAGAAAGACCGAGGGGGGTGAGGTAAACCTAGCTCAGCCGCTGGCGGGGAGCGGAGAGTCTAAGCAACACCTTATTCTATGCCCAAGTAACCAAAACCGACAAACAATTGATCATCACGCCACCGATCCACAACCGATAAGACGACAATAAGTGAGACAGACATGACGAATGATCGCGTAGAACAATAGAACGATAGCTGAGATTTATAACAGTGCTGGCTGGAATCAATTATATTGACGTGCATAGTGTGGCTCTACACTTGGAGATTAGCGTGTTATAGGTAGGGAATATGCACGTTAATTGAGCCCTTTTAGGACCGTGTCTCACTAGGACATGATGATGGTGCGACCGTAGTTGTATGAATATCTTACCACCAGAGGCATTTTTAACCACCTTGGTGTCAACTGCATACATTTTGTTAGCGGCCCAAACTATGTCCTAGTGAGAAATGGCCCTGATGTTTAAATTGATTTGATTTGATTTGATTTTAAGGCTTAAGCGCTACGCATCTTCCTTCATTATGTGCACTGCTAGGGAGTGGAATTCTTTGCCGTATTCTGTATTTCCGAATGTATATACCTAACCCGGGTGCTTTCAAGGCCAGAGTGAACAGGCACCTCTGGGCGAGCTCGCTCCATGGGCAATTGGGGCCAAGTCCTGGGCCAAGAGCAAACCCATCAAAGGTAAAAAAAGGCTATAAACCTAACAAAATAGTTAACTATGACGATATGGCTAGTTAAAGCTTGGCGAAAAGTTTTACCTACGGTACATTGTCCCATGATGGTATTACTCCACTTCGTCATCATCATCATCATCATCATCAGCCCATTAACGTCCCCACTGCTGGGGCACGGGCCTTCCCTATGGATGGATAGGGAGATCGGGCCTTAAACCATCACGCGGGCCCAGTGCGGATTGATGGGTATTAACGACTGCTAATGCAGCCGGGACCAACGGCTTTACGTGCCTTCCGAAGCACGGAGGAGCTCGAGATGAAAACTTTCTTTTTGTGGTCACCCATCCTATGACCGGCCTTTGCGAAAGTTGCTTAACTTCAACAATCGAAGACCGAGCGCGTTTACCGCTGCGCCACCGAGCTCCTCATAACTCCACTTATGTTTTATTAAATATATGTTGTTATTTAAAAAAAACCGCTCAAATGTGAGTCTGTACGTAAGTATTAGATGTTAATTTCAACTTGATAAGTCTACGCGTCCCCGAGAAAAAAGGTCTTACAGACGATCGGGGGGTTCCGTTTTTCTTTTTGAGGTTTGGAACCTTAAAAAGACGTAAACATACTTTCACAACATTCCATCACAGACCAAATGACGGGATTCACAGAAAATGGCAATAAAATAAATCCATTTTAATAACGACTGATGTCAATTATTATAACTATTTATGTTTTGATAACCCTTATGTACGCTCGTAAAATGCTCTGACCAATGTCATAACTGTTTTTTCCACTGCATGTATGACGTTTATAGCAGTGTTTATTACTTTTAATTATTATGATGTTGATTGTGGTTTCTATATTTGTTCAGTTCACACAGGTCGAACTTTACATCCCCATTTATCCGTCCATGTACTCAGGCACCACGCCAAGCAAGCTAAATGCAGAATAAGATAAGTGTATAAATCTTTACAATTAGAGTTTTATCAAACTGTCCTATGTACAATTGATTAGGAGTGTAAGTGCTGAATAGATAAAAAAATACAAGTTTAGAATGCCTTATTGCTTTTGAATGCGAGATCTCGCTAAGTTATCAAAACTGTCCTGTTTTTTTATCTAATGTTAAACGTGACAACTTTGTGCGTTGCTTTAGCGTTATTCCGTCTTTACATACCTAACCTATAGATTAAATAAGTCTAGATTTTACAGGAACTTAAGTAGGTCTATTCCAAAGGGAAAACCCAGCCCAATTACAGGTTAGGTAACATACGTCCGAAACGCATAATAAGCGATTAGTAGAAGTACCTTGAAATAGTACAATGTGTAGTAGGTACCTTATCTTTTGGACTGTAAGTTGCTGTGGGTCGATTTTGTGCTTTTCCTCATTGGATTACGGACTACGACGGTTAATTATGTAGGTGTGTAAGTACCTATAATTAAATACTATACGATGAAGATTACATATGTCGATAAAATTCAAACAGATTAAGTGGTATTAAAAATTAATTACCTATCTAAAGAACAAACGTGTGAGCGACATACAAACTGACTAACCTATTTCGGTTATTTATCTACTAATACCATTTAAGTACGGGCTATTAAAATGATAGTAGTCGTGAACAAACAAATAAATTAGTCGGTTCTAGATAATAATAATTGATTTTAGTTGAAGAGACTGATTGTTTATTATAAAACTAAATAGAACAATTTCATTGAGAAAGAGTCCTTAAAATATGTTTATTAAGGAAAACAAATAATATAGCGTCTTAAAATGAGATTATTTTGACAAAAATACTTGTCATTTTTTGCTTGATTTAACATTCACTACTTGGCCAGATAAAGATCCTAACCGGTATTGCCACACTAAGAATATTAAAAGCTTGTAAAATAGTGAAATCCTAGACAAATTCCTAGATCGAAGTACCAGGGGCGCATAGCATCGCGGAGTCTCGCGACAGCCGACGCGGCGAATGCACTCGGTGGCAACACAACTGCGTCACATTTATTATGCAGATGTGTGCCGCGGACAATGGAAAGGTGGGCGCGAGTGGGCGCGCGATATGTTTGCTCTACTATTACACTGGCTGGCGAAATAAATGGCTGACAACATAGTATAACGAGAAATATGTTAATAAAAAAGCGCCAGCGCAAGTTTTTGGTGTAATTAGTCTAATTAGGTACATCCAAATCTAAATATATCCTCGTCTGAAACCTAAGATAGCGTGCATGTACCTACTTACCTAATATTAAATTGTACCATGAAAAATATATTCATAACAAATAATTTATTTTTATCAGGAATTAGTTCTTATAAATACGATTTCCAAGAAAAACAGTTAAATAACTCAAGGGCAAGATAACACAGAGCAGATAACCCGGTGATGTTATTATACTAAACTCAGCATTCATATAACCTGTGAACCGAGATAAATTACAGCTTATCTTAAAAATATGCGATGGCCGCGTCAAAACATAAGACTCGAATTAAGTAGAAGTAGAAGATATTGACAAAAATTCCGATCAACATAGTCAATGTCACTCATTAATCTAGATAAAATTATGTAAGTTTTAGATTTGACATTTATTGATGGTTTAAATGTAAAATATTGGAAATCATAAATGAGGTGAGGGATTTTGGTGTTTTTAAATTGCAATATTACTGTTCTTGAAATACAATGTAATAACATAATTTATTGCGAAAACGGAATTTACGCCTAGAGAAACAAAATGGAAATTAATCGATTTTACCGCTTTAATTTCTGACAACAATAAGTCACATTAAAATTTGTCTCTTCATTTATAAAACCAAACACAAAAATATGTCACTCCAATGCGCATGTCATGACTTGACATGTCCCGAAATATATTTCAAAGTCGATGTGTCAAACTGAACTCAACAAAGCCCTTTTGTTTTGCATTGCAGTGTACAGATGCAAGTTCATATCTAATAATGTTCGGTGACATGAAACTAAAAGGAAGCGCAAGGGAGAAACATATTATGTTGGAATTAAATTTATTTATGGAAATATGGGGGTATTGTCTGTCTAGATGTTTCACTCCCATACGGTGTTTGTGAGGTTGTTTCCCATTTTAAATTTGGGAAGGCACGTTCAAAATGGTAGTTGACCTTTGGCAGGAAAGAAGAAGAAGAAAGAAATATACTGCTTGAAAGAGCGAAAAGAACGAAATAGCAGACAGAGTAAGGTGCATCCCGCACGGAGGTTTCTGGCGGGTGAAGTAAAATGTAAATGAATCAATGAAATTATAACAACACATAACATAAACTCACGACTGTATCCCAATTGGTGTAGTCAGAGGTACATCCATCACAAGATGAACTAAGCACCCACGCATCACTGAGCTTTCTGTTAGACCAACGTAGGATAGGTGGATGATGAGATAGGTGGAATGGAAATCATTATTTTAAGATACATTTAAACCTATTAGTTATCATTAATATTTATAAGCGATAGAATGTAACGAGTTTGTAGAAAAGTTGATCTGATTGACTCCCAGGAATTTAATACGAAGAATCGATCGAATAAATCTTAAAGGTATAAAAATGCGAAGAGCTGTTCTATGAAGAAGATAAATAAAAAAGTGTACTTACCTACATAAAAGTAAATATTATTATGAACGCTCATAACGCTCAAATGCTCTATAATAAAATCAAATACCGCAAAGACTTGTAATTACAACAATAAATTAGATCATGGTACCACCACCTAATCTGGTTAGCTGAGTCATAATTCATAGTGCCTCCAACGCAGCTATTTCCGAATCCAGCTAGAAATCTGTGTGCACCAATAATTCATCGTATTCAAAATAAGCTAACTCAATTACGTCCGCGCAGTACCTCCACAAATCATAATAACGCCCCTGTACTGATTATTGAAAACAGATTCTGCCGCTGTTATAGGGTTGTAGACGTTATCACAACATTTTTAGATCACTTAAATAGATAAACGGTTAAAAAAAACTTAAGAGAGACGGGGGTTAAAACGGCCACATCAAAGCAATTCATCTAAGAAAGCAATATTGCTATTTGACATTTGTTTGCATTGCGCACTTACTTTTATATGCACAAATGTTAAATTGCAATATTGCTTTTTTAGATGAATTGCTTCGATGTGGCCCAAGATCTTACATGCATGACTAGCGACGGAAAATAATCAAAAGAAAAACAGAATGCGACATCACAAGGGTAATGAAGCTTGTGCCTTGAAGTGGTGTTGAATGACCTGTTTTTAAACTTGATATTTAATGGTTTGAGTACCTTTTAAGTTGCATGTCTAGTTGATACGTTCGATGATAATGAATTGAGTAGAATTTTATATTACAATTCTATTGGCGTTGGTAAGATTTTGAAATTTGGAATTTCAATCGAGCTACTCCTTTATAACTCACTTCACAAGACAAACTTACGCCTTATTTAAGTATAATTAGGTGTATTATATACATATATAAACTCCCCAGTGATACCTTATGGGGTGAGCAGACCCACAAGGAATCAGAAGACAACTTGTATGCCACAAGTACAAAATAGTACGGTAGATAATGATAATTACATACATTATAATATTCAGCAAAATTGATGTATATAGGTAATTTGAGTAATAAGGTACATGTAACATCATTAATTACAAACAGGGTTTGCTTTCGTTGTAAATTCGGCTTAGCACAACTAATGCATTAATGCCGAGGCTCAGCTTGCTCAAACATCTGTTGGTTTAATCCTAAAATGTGGAAAATTTTAGTATATTTGTTACTCGAACTAAGTATTTAGTATATTCAGTATTCGGCATAATTTGACATCATAACCGTATATTCGGTATTCGGCATAATTTGACATGATAACCGTATATTCGGTATTCGGCATAATTTGACATCATAACCGTAAGTATATTCGGTATTCGGTGTCGCATATGAATTTAAATCATCATCTTTAGCATTATCCCGTTTTCACAGGGTACGCTTACCTAACCTGACGCTTTGACGGGTCCGGTTTTTACAGAAGCTTTTTTATTAGTACTTATTTCCTCACTTAATTACAATTCAATGTGGAAATTAAGCGAATATAACGACAATGAATGGGTACCTCCAGTGCAGTGAGAGAGTCCTGGAAGAAATGTAGGGAGGCCTTTGCCCAGCAGTGGGACACTTTAGGCTAGATAAGATAAGAAGATAAGAATGGGTACCTATTTACATAAAAAAATCTTATTAAAATGGAATGGAAAGGTTATCGTATCCATATAATATATCAGATATATTTAAACTACTTATTTTTGATTAATTAATAATAATCCTTATTGATAATGTCGGTAAGTAGTTTAATATTGTTTCGCGCAAAGGCAATTTTACGATCGTCATATTTGTATAATAAAATAAATAAAGAAGTTTATATTTATGATAAATTAAGTCATTAATGTAAAATTATAATTTCTAAATGGCTTAAATCTAAAAACTAAGACCAAATAGAGGCTTTTCGAAAAATAGCACAATAAAGGGATAGGATACACACACACACACACACACACACACACACGCACACACACACACACACACACACACACACACACACACACACACACACACACACACACACACAGACGCACACACGTACGCACGCACGCACGCACGCACGCACGCACGGTCACACGCACACACACACACACACACCATAAGCTTATTAGCATATTTAAGAATAAGAATAAAGAATATTTGTGTACAACTTGCTTTTATGGAAAAGCGGAGTCTCCCGACACAGGCACTACGCTTAAAAGGAGACTCCAATCACCTTTAATACTGTAAATAGTTAATAAAGAAATTTGTCTTTTTTTTTTAATTTTTTTTGAATTGAATTATTGTAGGTAGGTATCCGGAAATTTCATTTTAACAATACTTACTATAAAATACTTACTATACAATACTTCTAGTATACTAACACAGTTGGCTCAACCATTACAGACGGTGATACGGCTCACCACCTATCACGTTGTTCTAACAGAAAGCTTAGTGAGGTGTGAGTAGTTAGTTCATCTTGTGATGGATGTCTGACTACCCTAATTGGGATATAGACGTGAGTTTATGTCTCTAGAATGAAGTACCTATAACTGTTTAGGATAGAGCTGACTGCAAATTGTTAATGCCTTCGGCATACTAAGCTGCTAACGGGAATAAAAATACAGCCAATCCGTATCACAACCCAAAACGACGCTGAAAAAAGAAAAAAACTAATACCTTTAAAAAAGGAAACAGTTATCATGCGGGTAGCTCAGGTAAAGGTGACGTCATAAACTCATAAATCAGCTTTGTGACTACTGGCGTAATAATAATAATCCATTGAGTGTTTTTATTTTATTGCCATAATGCTTGTTAATATTACGATGGGCAATAAAGCAATTAAGTGGTTTTGGAACTAAAGGGTGCTTTGTATTTTTTGTATCAGGGGTTTATAAGGAGCGTTTCCACACGCTCGTGTTAAGCTATGCAGTCACATTGATAAATAACCTTCTATGGTAGACTGAGTAAAACGTTAATGTAGATTGCGTTCAGCTTTTGTTCAGTTTTTCGTTTTACACAGACACTGTAATATATTGACGTCGTATACGCGTATCTGTGTGTGTGAAGTATGACCAAGGGGGGGTTGACCCAGCTCAGCCGCCTGTGTTGCCGTTCTATACGTAGTATTTATTCCTTATTCTATGACGATAGACTAAAAGAAAAGGAACCTTTTTATGGACTAATCTTTTTGGTTGAAGACTGGCAGCATGGTCTTATGCTCTTAGCCTGACCTTTAGGTAAACGGGCGGAAGGAAAACATCAACTAAGTTATCTTTTTTGATTTGGATTGCTAACCTGACGCCATATTTGGTGTCTCAGAGCATCATTGAACTACATACTCTAGTCTAGTAGTTGCTAGTTGTCTTCTGTTGTTTTTTTTCTTTTACTTGAGCTCTGCGCACCTGGTTATGGATTAAAGGCGTGAGTAAATTCATATCGCTTCTACGACAGGTAGCTTACTGTTTTTACCGACAAGATAAATTATTGTCAGTTGGGAACCATCACAAAGCCGCGTGCCATCTTAAGTGGGATTATGGAGGTATTACTTTAGACAAAAGTAAAATGTTACCACAGGGATAGCAAGTTTCCAAGAACACGTCAGGGTACTCGTATGATCAATGTGCTTAATAACGGTTTGTCTCTTCTGGATTAGAAGATAGGCAGCCAATATTAAACGGTTACTTATTGAACTCATAAGATACTGAACACGCACACACACACACACACACGCACGCACACGCACTCGAACACGCACGCACGCATACACGCACACACGCACGCACACGTACACGAACACGCACACACGGATATACGCACACACGCATGCACACACACACCTTGAGTAGTAAGTAAATTAAAGTAAAGTAAAGTAAATACCAATTAGATTTATAACATTTGTAAACTTCGACCAGTAGTTAATGCCATATGCGACATTTTCTTTACTAGGAAAGTCATGGGCGTGGGCGTCGTATGGCTGATGATGATGATATAATTAAGCAAATAAATGCCTTTTTCATAAGATAGATCATAATGGTGACAGATATAAAATAAAAGAAAGTACTGGGGGTAAAAAAGGCCACATCGAAGCAATTGATCTAAGAAAGCAATATTGCTATTTGACATTTGTTTGCATTGCGCACTTACTTTCATATGCGCAAATGCCAAATAGCAATATTGCTTTTTTAGATGAATTGCTTCGATGTGGCCTCTTTAACCCCCCTGGTGTTGTCATAAACTAACTCTATGAATCTTCTGTCTAACCTCAAGAGCACCGTGAAGGTAAGTATTAAACTCGGATAAAACCCGTCTGGTGTATGGATAATGTAGGCGATCAGGCGCAATGATTAGAGGCATTAACGTGTCCGAAATGTTTATCGGAAATGACGACTTAACGTTACTATTCGTGTCGAGTTATTGTGTTACGCGTGTTGTGCTTGTTTTATGTTTAGAAAGTTGTGCATTTCGCAAGATTCAGGTTTGCCCAGTTTGGGAAGGGTTGTCAAGGTTACTTTGGCCACCATAGAGTTTTACAAATACAAATATTTATTGCACCAAAATAGGATATATTTACAAAAGACTCTTAGCTAGGTACATGGCAAATGGCGGCCTTATCGCTTAAAGCGATTCCTTCCAGACAACCATAAGGCGAGGAAATATGTAAAAATTAAAAGACACATGGTCACACAGAACGCGGACACGTTCTAACAGCAATCGGGTTCTGTCTTACTATTGGGTAAGTTTGCATGTCTGTCGATATACATAACATGTCTTATCTTATCTAGCCTATTTGATCCCACTGCTGGACAAAGGCCTCCCCATGATTTTTCCACTCCTCTCGACTTTGCGCGATCTCCGGCTAATCCCTCCGATAAGTATTGAAGTCGTCACCACACTTCTTTTTCGCGGCCTGCCTCGGCTTATGTACCCGTCTTGAGGTGTCCAGCGAGTAAGGACTCGTGCCCATCGCTCCGGATGCATCGAAAGATAGAACGACCCAGCCCCACTTCAGTTTGACGTTATTTAAAGATTTTAGTTCCTATTATAATTATCCATATATTCTGTTTAAGAATAAATATCTATAACTATTTTAAGTTTACATGCTTTAAGCTTGTATACAAAAGGATCTGCTGACGGAATTATTAGTAAGTACCTACAAAACAACAACAGCCTCCGTGGTCTAGTGGTTAGAGCGTTAGGCTCAAGATCTGGAGGTCCGGGTTCGATTCCCGATGGGGACGAAATCACTTTGTGAGACCGTCCTTTGTTTGGTAAGGGCTTTTCAGGCTTGAATCACCTGATTGTCCGAAAAAGTAAGATGATTCCGTGCTTCGGAAGGCACGTTAAGCCGTTGGTCCCGGCCATTAGCCGTAAAAACACCTCCACCAACCCGCAGTGGAGCAGCGTGGTGGAGTATGCTCCATACCCCCTCCGGTTGATTGAGGGGAGGCCTGTGCCCAGCAGTGGGACGTATATAGGCAGTTTATGTACCTACAAAACGGTTTAATTTACGCACCAAAAGAGTGTGTAGAAAATCTAACGATGTTGTCTCAAGTGGTCCCTTTGAATAACGTTAATTTGTAACTGATACATTTTGTAAAAAAAAGTATGTCGGCTGTTCAACCACGACGCAACGTCTCCGTGGTGTCAAAGAAAAAAGTAAAAAAGTGCGGTATCATGTGATTGTAATAGTATATGCGTGAGCCTCGCTGGGATCGGTCCAGGCTAGCTTCTTTCAAATATTTTTCATCACAGACGACGCCCTGAGACGAGGTTCGCGCTCAATTGGGCACCCTCCGGCTTGTTGTCTTAAACGTTGCACCCGGTGATAGCCTTCAGCGCTCCCCATTTGTCCAGTAATTAATGCCTTCTGCGGCGAATCTACAATAAGTCACGTCAAAAAATAAATAAAGGTCCAGGCTAGTGTAGTGCTGTGGCTGTGAAGTAGGCGGTTTTAGGCTTGGTTAACTGCGGAAATGGCTAGGTTCTGACTATGATACTACACATACCTATACATTATATCCTCGCCTTATAGTGAAAACGTAGCACAATAAAGTATATTCGGATGTGATTTTATATGAAATATTTTCCTGTCTCACGTAAATTGAATACATAAAATACTTAAAATGCCTATTGGTTTTCCACTAACATATGCCTCTGGATATATCAGTAGTATATAGAGATTATGATACTGAATTTTGAATGAAAAATGTGTAGTTATTTTCTACGGCTCGCCCCCTAGAGGGTGTACACCTTTGTGTACCACTTCGAGTATATGTTCATCATCATCAATTTAAGAGCCACGCTCTTGTCGGTGTTCAGCATTCGGCATTCTCCATTCTTGTCTATCAAGGGGCAATTGTTTGAATTCCTAATAAGACACGACTTTCGCCTTCTCTTTAATCTGATCCATGTACCTAAGCTCTTTCGGTCTTCCCCTTCTTTTCTTGTCTTCTTTCTTTCCCTCAGAATGGTATGATGCTATGTTAAGTTATATGAAACGTTTCGTCTGTTTCACGTTGGATTTGCGTCGGATTATATTCACTACTAAGTATGCTTAGTGTTTCTTATTTATCTATCTTAAGTTTCGCGGTTACCAGCTGACCTTAAATCTGATACCGTCGCAGGCGCCGCGTGGTTGTGATCAAACCGCAGTGAATCCAAGGCGACAACCCGGTGAATGTTCAATACTCATCTAGTCATTCAGCATATTATTATATACTTACTTAGGTAGATTGCTGATAATTAGCGCTGTGGATAAAATGTCATCTAGATGTTAAACTAGATTCTGTGGTAATAAAATTCAAGTAGGTGTACATATTAGTATATATTTTTATAATAAAGTCTTTACAAGTTGTATTTCCGTAGAGCTATGTTCAAAGTTGAAGTGAAAGTGTCGGACAAAATATACATACTTTCTTGCTTTCTTAGATGAATTGCTTCGATGTGGCCATTTTAACCCCCCAGATAGGTAGAGTAAGCAAGCTTTTCATTTATATATCCTGCTATACATAAAACACGTAACTATATTTTGTATCGACGAATTCAAAACATGCCTTCAACTTTCGTCATTCACTAAACTAGCCAGACTAGACCAACCTTATTAATATTTCCTCTAAATATCCATAATGACAACTTGTCGCCACAGAATCTTAATAATTTTCCCAACTAGTATATCCATTAAATCATTATAAACTGGCATTATATGTCTGACTCGACAATTAGGGCCCATTGAGTGATGTAGGCAAATCAGCGCCGCATGACGCAACCTTGATCCAGTTGTGTGCGCGCGCGCATAACCGTTGACCACAGGCACACCATGCTTTGAACTAGTTTCTTAGGACTGTAAGGAGTATTTTTACTTTGAAATAAATTAAGTATAACATGTATGTATTCAGTGTAATACGATTGATGAATGTGTAGGAAACAAGAGTAGTGTGTCAGGATCGAAGAAAATGGAATGCCATAGCCTCTGTTTACCCTGGCGGGAAATAGGCGTGAGTTTATGTATGTATGAAATAAATGTTAAGACTTGCAATAAATATAAACTATAAACGGTCATGTTAACAAAATAAGTAATGAATTCTAATTTAGTGTGAAAATGAATTTATTATTCTGCTTACTGTCGAAATGAAGGTCCGAGTTTCAATATCGTAAAGCAAGTATTTAAGTACCAATGATTTTCGAATTTGTTTTCGAATTTATGTTTATTAATGATTACCTACCACGTGCTCAGCGGTGAAGGAAAATATCGTGACATGGAAGGACAGACATGCAGTCGCTTCTGAAAAAACCGAACCAGTCCAATCTTTAAGTTAGGTAAGCGGACCTTGTGAAAAACTGGATAATACTAGGAAGATGATGCTGTAGCTAGCATGAAATCAGGTTTATCCGAAATACTGACAAAATCATAGAGTCCATACTAGTAAAGGAACTCGGCGGTGATCGTGCTCGGCATGAGTGCCGTATATGGTGCGCAGGCGCTGTCGTAACGTGTGCTTGCGTACACGACGGCGACTCACTGGCTTATTCTGGTACTAGATTATTGATTTATTTGCCAATTATATTCATTATTTGGACAGCTTGATGGAAACAGTGGGCTGTGGGTAGTTGTCTGCTGTGATGGACGTATTTAGGCGATAGGCTGGTACACCAGGTTAGGTAACGTTCAAGCTACCTAATTAATAGGGTAGATTCCAACTAGTCAAATCTGATACTTTTTACTAAACGTCAAAACACGGAATGGCTATGGAATTTGTATGAAAAAGCAACCTAAAAGAAAAACGTGACAAAATTTGACACTTATTGTAACAATTTTCTTTATTAAAATTCATCATCATCATCATCATCTTCCTAACATTATCCCGTTTTTCACAGGGTTGACAGCACGCGTCAAATGGGTTTCATGTTGCATATGACCGAGATGCTGTATGATGCGATGTGCATTGAATTATATAATAATCTGCCAAAAGAATTGAAATTACTGACTGGATACAAGTTCAAAATTAACGTAACGAAATGGCTTATGAACAAATGTTATTATAATTTAAAGGAATATTTTGAACATAAAAATAATTAAATTTTGTATTTTTTTAATTATAAGTATAATTTTCTTTGCAATGTACCATTACTTTATTATTTTTTTTTAATGTATATTTGTACGCCTGCATGCAGGCCGAACACATCACAACATTGTTATCTGAATAATTTTATCACCTTTTTGTATTTTATGTGTTCATTAATAAATTGATTTGATTTGATTTGCCTATTTTATTCGCCCGGGTTATTTATTCATTTACTTACTCATTCTTCTTAAAATTAAGAACTATCAATCATCCGTCCTCCGGCCAAGAAGTTAATGCCATCTGTGGCAAATCTACGTCACGTCAAAATAAAGAGTATTTCTATTTCTTAAAAGAAAAAAAAACATCCGTTCCTTTCGTTTGGGCCCAATGTGTAATGTAATTGTATTAAAGAAAAGAATAGTTTTATGCTATAGGTATTTATAAGTATAAAAACAAGAATATACCTAATCTCACCCACCTACTTACGGCCATAATCCCTATCGGGTTTGTCAGAGCCGCCGATGATAAGCAACGTAGCGATTTGTAAACAGAATTGAAAAGAAAAGAAATTTAATTACCTACTCTTATTCAAACTTCAATCGAGTGGGTTGTCAGGTGGATGATGTCAGGGTTATTATTGAGCCGCTAACGGCCCTTGACATGGCTCATGTAGGCAACTACTCTACGTACTGACATCAGTAACTTGTAACCGGAAAAAATGGCCATGCAAAGCACGGATTATCTGACTTTCGGACAATCAGGTTATCAGCCTGTAATGTCCTAACCAAACTAGGGATCACATTTTCGTGATATGGGGACATATCCTGGATTCGAAACCGGGTCTACTGGGTCGTCATACTGAATAACAAAGAACAGAGGAAATCAGGGGCAAAAGCTTTTGTTGTCACGTGACTTATTATAGATTTGCCGCAAATGGCCGGACAAATGGAGAGCGCTGAGGGCTTTCACCCGGTACAAAATATAAGATAACAAGCCTGAGGGTGCTCAGTTGGGTGGAACCTCGGCCCAGGGCGTCGTCTGAGAGAATAGTATTTGAAAGAATTAATCGACTCTAATGGAGCGATAGCGATAAGTGTTGAATGAAGGAAATCGCCGACTACGCCGGCGGGGTCGGTATTAGGGAAGTGTTTGTTGTCGCGAGCTGATTGGCCGCCTCTATGGCTAGAGTAATCGGGTAGTCGGGATCGTATGTTACGTCCATAGGGCGCGTTCAGGGACAAATGCAAAAGTTGTAGTTATTACAGAATCGTGCTCCTTTTGTATATATGTATAAGTTCCTTATAATGTCGTGTAGTAGATTGGTATCGTGATTGTTATAGTGTGGTTACCTAATATAGGCGGAATTGTAGTAGTTAGCAAGGTCAGAGGTGCGGCCTATGTTTGTTTATGGTCCAGATTTACACGACAGATAGATTTATAAGTTGTAAGTGGAATTTATACTAAGGCTTGCTCTGCTAACCTGTTTGTAGACTGGTTATTTGTACTGGGAAACTATAAATACACGGACTTAAATATTATTTTTATTCAAAATATAAAATTAGTATCTATTGGAATAGGTAAAGATATAGTAAACCTTGATACACAAGGGACAAAAAGAGGGTAAAAAGAATCAAATCAAATATGCTTAATTGAACACAAATAAAATATACAAACATTTACCAACAGTACAAATGGGCGGCCTTATTGCTCTAAAGAAATTTATTCCAGGAAACCACTATAAGAATCTAAGTAAAGATTACAAGGATGCGATACTTATCGTACTAGACATTTCGTTTAAAGCAATGATGGCATTAATGCAACCAGATCTTCTGTATTTATCTCTATTAGAAAAAAAGGCTCTTTTGACACTACTTACGTAAATATCAAACTGTCTTATGCTTACAATAAACGAAACTAAAAATAAGTACACTTCTTTTCAACATACATAAACTCATGCCTATTTCCTACCGGGGTAAGCAGAGACTATCACAAATCTCTTGCTTTCTTCACATTTATCAATCAAAAACACACTTCACACATTAAGTAGGTGTATTCTTCACTATGGTGGTTTAAGGCCCGATCTCCCTATCCATAGGGAAGGCCCGTGCCCCAGCAGTGAGGACGTTAATGGGCTGATGATGATGATTCTTCACTACATAGTATAAATCAAAGTCGCTTTTTCTGTCCCTGTATCCCTATGAACGCTTAAATCTTTACTGTCAGGTAGTTAGAAATTAAGAGATTGGCATGTACCCTCAAGAAAAAGAATAAATCAGTCTATAATTGAAACCCGTGTTTTAATACATGACATGGCGCAGTCGGGAAATAGATCGGGAATAAAGGGTTAAGAAGTGATAAAAAGTGTAAAACATAGAAGAAAAAGTTCATAAAATATGGAAAGTGTATTAACCCCACCGTCGCCGTTTAGATTTGATGGAAATTCGTTAGACTTAGCTTCAAGTAGCTTGAGTGACAATTGGGCGAAATGGAAAAATGGATATGAGATTTACAGCAAGGCTTGTGAAATATACAAAAAGGAAAAGGAAGTACAGTTAAATATATTGTTGCATGTGGTAGGTGAACAGTGTCGCGAAATTTTAAAACAATCAACGAAATGTATTACGGCTGAAGATGTTTTTAAAAAGTTGGATGAACACTTTAGAATAAAGAGAAATGTAACTGTTGAGCGGCACAGATTTTTCAAAAGAGACCAAAAAGGTCATGAAACCATAGACCAGTATGTGTATGATTTAAGGAAACTGGCTCAAACCTGCGAGTTTGGAACACTTGAAGAGGACTTGATAAAGGATAGACTAGTGTGTGGTGTTATCAGCCCAGCGATCTGCGAGCGACTTCTTCGAGAAGACGACTTGAATTTAAAGAAGGCATTAGAAATATGTCGAGCTGCCATAGTGTCTAAAGCATACTCAGAAAGTATAAAACGAGACAGTGAACCAACATACGAGATAACAAAAGAAAATCAAGAAACAAGCAATGAGAACATCTGGGTCGTGCGTCGTGGCGCGGCGGCATCGTCCCGAGGGCGTGGCGGGGCATGGAGCGGGCGCGGGGCGCGCCGCGAGCGCTGGGCGCGGGCCCGGCCGCCACCAGCCGCCGGCGCCGCGCGTACGTCACAGCGGTCCGCCGCCCCCACCGCCCCGCCCGCAGCAGCGTCCTGCATGCATTGTGGTGGGGTGCATAGAAAATACGAATGTCCGGCCTATGGAAAGAAGTGTTTACGATGTCTAAAGATGAATCATTTTGCGCGAGCGTGTCAGGTGTATTATGTGGAAGAATCAGATGAGCAGGTAGTACATTCTATTAATAACTGTGGCGAGTGGAATGTAGATTTAAAAATCAACGAAACTGTTCTTACATTTAAAATAGACACCGGGGCAGATGTAAATGTCTTGCCATGGAAATATTTAAATAAAATAGGGATACCTGAGTCGGATTTATTGAAAACAAATACTAAATTATGCAGTTACTCGGGAGACAAAATTGATGTTGTAGGGAAAATTAATTTACGGGTATTTTATAAAGATAAAATGTATACATTGGAATTTAAAGTAGCAAATGTAAGGTCAGTTCCGATATTAGGAAGGTATGCTTGTTCACACTTGGATGTAGTGAGGCGAGTGATGGCAATTAAAAATACGGGTTTAGATAATATAACTAATAAAGATGCATTACAAATAATACAACAATATGAGGATGTGTTTCACGGGATAGGGTGTTTGCCAGGAAAATATAGGATCAAATTGCAAGAAAATGTTAATCCGGTAATACATGCTCCGCGAAAAATACCTTTTGCGATTAAGGATGATGTAAAAAGGAAACTTAAAGAAATGGAGAAGCAAAAAATCATAGAAAAAGTGGAAGGTCCATCTGATTGGGTAAACAGCATAACTGTGGTCAAGAAGCCGAATGGTGATCTACGCATTTGTTTAGATCCAAAAGAATTAAACATGGTGATTAAAAGAGAGCATTTTAGGCTTCCCACACTCGATGAAATTGTCTCAAAGCTGTCGGGATCAAAATATTTTAGCACACTTGATGCTTCAAACGGGTTTTGGCATGTAGAATTAGATGACACAAGTTCCTACTGCACGTTCAACACACCTTTCGGGCGATTTAAGTTTTTACGTATGCCATATGGAATTAGCTCTGCTTCAGAAGTTTTTCACAAGAAAATGTACGAAAACTTTGATGATTTAGACGGTGTAGTCATGTATATCGACGACTTATTAATATATGGTAGCACGAAGGAAGAACACGATAAAAGACTGAAGAAAGTTTTAGAAAGATGCCGAAAAATAAATTTGAAACTCAATAAACAAAAATGTAAAATAGGATTGGAAGAAATTAAATATTTAGGACACATAATTACAAAAAACGGATTATACCCTGATGACTCGCATATTACAGCTATCACAAATATGCCAACACCGAAGAACAGAAAAGATGTAGAAAGATTGTTAGGTCTCATCACATACGTTGGCACCTTTATTCCCAATCTATCCGATAAAACTTTACTATTGAGGGAGTTGTTGAAGCAGGAAAATGAATGGCAGTGGGGCGAGGAACACGAA
The DNA here is from genome assembly GCF_024362695.1 of Pectinophora gossypiella. Taxonomy (NCBI): domain Eukaryota; kingdom Metazoa; phylum Arthropoda; class Insecta; order Lepidoptera; family Gelechiidae; genus Pectinophora; species Pectinophora gossypiella. Next base: position 15,675,957 of record NC_065417.1, read on the forward strand.
AAATGTTTTGGAGAAATTAAAAAGTGTTTAACTAAACGCCCAGTATTACAATTTTATGACTTAAACAAACCAATAACAATTTCCGTGGATGCTAGCAAGAGTGGTCTCGGGGCATGCTTGATGCAGAGTGACCTTCCTGTGTGCTACGCTTCAAAGTCTCTAAGTAAAACGGAGCAAAGATATGCACAAATAGAAAAAGAGTTATATGCTGTTGTATTTGCGTGTGAGAGATTTTATCCATATATTTATGGAAGAAGAGATGTTACAATTGAAACAGACCACAAACCGTTAATTACAATCATAAAAAAACCCATTGTAGACTCACCGGCAAGGTTACAAAGGATGTTGTTGCGATTGCAACGATATACTTTCAATTTAGTATACAAAGCCGGAAAGTACTTGTATATAGCGGACACACTCTCTCGTGCATATGAGCCATCGAGCGCTCAGCACCCTGGCGATGAGTCACTGTGTGACGAAGTGTGCGCTGTGACGCGAGCGGCTGCCACGCGCGTCTCAAGCTACGTCACTGATTTACAGTTTGTCAAGTTACAGAAAGTAACGGAAAATGATCGTGAATTAGCCATAGTAAAAAGATATGTGTTGAAAGGATGGCCTTCACAAAAGAAGGGAATAGATGATGTCGCAAAACCATATTGGCATTATAAAGAAGATTTATCGGTGGCATACGGACTGCTTTGGAAGGGTGACAGAGTAGTGATACCGAAAATTATGAGAAATGAAATGTTGAAAAAACTGCATATTGGTCATATGGGAGTTGAAAAATGTAAATTGAGGGCAAGAGAAACAATATTTTGGCCAGGTATCAATAATGATCTTCAGAACATGATACAGAGTTGCGATATTTGTTCGACACATAGAAGAAGCAATCAAAAAGAGACTTTACAACCTCACGAGATACCAGACATGGCTTGGGTAAAAGTTGGCGTAGATTTATTTCAAGTAAAAGGAAATGACTATTTGTTATTAGTTGATTACTACAGTAAATTCATTGAAGTGATAGAACTACAAAGTACAACATCGGAAACAATAATAAATAACTTAAAAAATATATTTTCTCGTCAAGGAATACCTAATATAGTAATGTCGGACTGTGGCCCACAATTTTCATCATTATTGTTTAAAAAGTTTGCCATAGATTGGAATTTTACCCATCAAACTTCTTCACCGCGTTATCCACAGTCCAATGGGCAGATTGAACGCTCCGTGCAAACAATCAAGAGAATAATAATTAAATGTACCGAAGACAAATGCGATTACCGCATCGCGTTATTGGAATACCTTAACACACCACTAGGAAATGATTTATCATCACCAGCCGAAATATTACAGAGCAGAAAATTACGAAGCATAATACCAATATTGAATAAATTACTCATGCCAAAAATACAGAAAGATATTAAAACAAAACTACTAGACAGGCAAAATAAACAAACAATGTACTACAACAGGCATGCAAGGGATTTACAAAAATTAAAATTGGCACAAAAAGTAAAAGTAATTAATATGCATAAGAAAACATGGGAATCTGGGACAATAACAAAAATACTGGCAAATAGATCTTATGAAATACAGTTAAAAAATGGAATAAAAATCATTAGAAACCGGAAACACATCAATATAGACTATTCCAACAATCATAACTCGCCTCAATACAACTTTGACTATGATGACTTGACAACACAATCCCTACCAGATAACGAAAGTAGTACGTCATCACAAATAAACAATAATTATGTAACTCGTTCTGGCAGGACAGTGAGGCCGCCGAGTAGATGGGGCTACGAGAACACCGCTTGAAACTCCACGGGTTACATAATAACACAAATACACAAACATATCAAATTATATACATATAAATATAAAATAAAATAATAAAACTTTCACATAAACTCTTTACCTATAATCTAGTAACTATACCTTAGGAACAATTATAATAAATTGTAATCAAATTGAATAATATTTATAACCTACTTAATCAGATCATAACCATAACAATTAAATTTTTGAATAGTGTATATAATAAATAAATAATAATGAAGTGTATATATTAAATAAATAATAAGGCACCAAATGCATGTTAGAATTAAAATAAATATGAACTAAAAAAAAAAAACAAAAAAAAAGTGTTATTACAGTAATTATTAATTGGTCAATATTGTATTTAGAATGTGAAGATTATTAGTATTTACAAAGATGTACTTAATTTAGTTAAGTCAGCATCGCAGATATTTTCGATTTTGTTTTGTTTAAAGAAGGATGATGTCAGGTAGTTAGAAATTAAGAGATTGGCATGTACCCTCAAGAAAAAGAATAAATCAGTCTATAATTGAAACCCGTGTTTTAATACATACGCAACGAATATTGATGCGGTTTTTTAATAGATATAATGATTCAAGAGGAAGGTTCATATGTATAATAACATCCATTACATAGTGGAGAAATACTGTTATTATTGAGGTTTTTAATGTGATGTCGTAAATAATTTCATTTTTTCCTCAGCATTGCACCCGAGTGAAGCCGGGGCGAGTCGCTTGTAATATATAAAAGCGACTCACTCGTAACGAAATTTCAGAATTTACAAGTGCTAGGAGTCCGAAATTTTCGTAAGTGCTCACTGATACGATATTTTGCAAGATTCGTCCCCTAAGGGGGGAAAAGGCGTGAGATAATCTTGTATTAAACTTTTACTGTTTTCATAGGGCTTGGCGTGAACGAAGTCGCAAGTAACAGCTTGTTATTAATAAACGTATGATCGCCAGCTATGTTATAGCCCAGTAAAACATTAACGAAACAAAGGCTGAAGTAGTTTTACGTCATGTAGTAAGCAAGCTTGACGGCGCTGGCGCCTACTACTAAGTTTTACGAGGAGAGTGCATGTCTCAGCGGTTATAATTGGCATAAATCAGCCACCCACGATCTGGTTGGCCTGGGACATGCATTCTGAGAGCTAACACGCCTACATCCTCGACGATAGAAGCATACAGGTATGTATTATGTATATTTACTGTGACTATAGGTGCTACGGTGCAACTTACAAGTATCAGTGCGCTCTTACGTACTTCTGTGGTCCTGGTACTTAGTCGGAAAATACAGTGGAAAATTTGAGTTTAAATCCATAGCCTAATCACTAATTTAAGAGCCTCGCTCTTGTCGGTGTAGCATTCTCCTAACTCTCCATGCTACTAAAAATAGGGCAGTGGTTTCCCTCTTGCCTTCCGCCGCACTCTATCTGACGCGAGTGGGATGGCGCCCAGAGTAGTCATAGCATAATAAAGGACGGTAATTCTCAGCCCCGCACCAATTCGTATCGGGGCCGAGCTAGATTTCACCTCACCCCCTCTGGGTTTCTTTAGTCTAAATGGCCGTAAGCCGGGCGTAAAAGAGCGCGCGCGTACAGTCCGTCTTGTTCGCACTTACGGTACAAGGTAAGAATTAGATTTCTGTATAGAGTGTATGGGGTGTCTATAGGTAGGTAGTGTTAATAGCATAAATTCGCGTTCATGACATCCATTGTGGCTTACGACTGTACCCAGGTACTACTAGAGCATTGCTTATGACCTTGACTTAGTGTCTGCGATGCAAAAAGATAAGATTATGTTCAGAATGCGTTGTTGTCGCTTACAGTAAGTCCAGACAAAATTATGTATGTAAATATCAATTATATATCAAAGTTATATTGAATCCTTAAAAGCAGGTATACATATTTTTAAGACGCAATGCAAATTGAAAGACTTGCACTATTAAAGACTTGGACTTGAGATTGAACTGTTTTGTTGTTAAGCTACTTATCTGTTCTTATTTAATCTGTTATAACACAAGTGTTTGTTTCCCAAATAAACTAAAATAATAAATAAATAAGAGATATAATTGGCCACGATGGGGTTGTCAAATTTAAATAGATTAAGATCTCAAAAGAATAAAGATCAAAAAAAAGAAAGAAAAGTTGTTTTTTTAAAATGGCTAAACAGGTATCAATGAATGATTTTCTCTAGATCCAGAACGATCTACGCCATTAACGATCTTCTAGCATTCCAGGGTCGGCGATAGGATCAGGTTACTTGCACTCCGGCGCATTCCGCGCTGCATCTCGCGATGATCTATCAAGTTTCTTAAAATGATTCGACTATTGTGTCTATTTATAGTTCTAGGCTAGATAAACGAGTAACAAACAAATGATACGGACCACACTGCTATTACCTACAGAGGTGATGGGTCTAGAAACAAATAATAACATATAATATATAATTAGTTTAATAATTACAATTAGTATAATTAGTTAGTAGTTGTTACATGAGCCATGTCATGTCAGTAGTTGTTACATGTTTGACGGCTCAATAGTAACCCTGACACCAGGGTTGATGGGGTTGGTTTTTCACCTCACAACCCACACGATGAAAAGAAGATTAGTATAATAATTATAATATTATTTAGCTCAGTCAAGAATCAAACCAGGAAGCTTTTGCACAAGATATAATTAGCTGTGACCAAAGATTGGTTTTTACAATGTTTCGTTGAACAAGTTATGTTGCTTTTTAAAGTAAAATGTCTGAAAAGGTATAATTTTGAGTTAGTTCTTTTCTATCATCTAGATTTATTCACATTATTAAGGTTGATAAGACATTCCGATCTCCTTCGCTGGATAAAAATATTATAAACCTATTGAAATGTAGGGTGTTGTATATAGATAATAATAATGTTGTTTAATCCTGAGATAAAATTTATTGAAATTTGGATGGTCTTTTCATAGAATAAAATATTTCCTTCTAATTTCCGTTCATGGTACAATAGGGTAGATTCCAACTAGTTAAATCAGTTACTTTTTACTATACGTCAAAACAAGAAATTACTATGAAATTTGTATGAAAAAGCACTTGCACTTGTGACGTCATAGAAAAACGTGACAAAAAATTATAAATAGATTAAATAGAAAAAAGAAAACATTTTTTGTCACCTTCAGATATCTGTCTTTATTTAGTAATCAATAATGTTTAGGAATTTTATTTATCTTAGTTAAGTCTTTTTGTAATTATTTATTTTTATTTTGGTGCAATAAAGTGTATTTGTATTGTATCTTTGGCCTAGGAAACTACCACCCAATTAGGTTATTCGCATACATAATGTGAGCTATTTCCTTACACAATCGTGGTTCTAAATACTTTAAGATAAGGGTTCCCTCACACTGCACTGTGGCACACCTACCGTTGCAATCGCAATACAGGACTTTCACGTACGCCTTTAAATTTCTACTCAACTGCATAGTAGTTTTAGAGTTACAGGAATTACTAACGCAATAAAGTTTACGAGTTATTTTGTATTATAGACGGGTTGCTTCCAATATAATATGCATAATAAACTTGTAAGTTTCTGAGTTTTATCTTATCTGATTTACCGTTTGTTAGGATATTACGTTTCCAGCTAGAAATAGAAGAAAGAAGAAGTTTATACGTAATACTTTGTTTCGAGTTTATGATCATGAGAAGTGAGAACACCATAGAATTTGAATTTTCAATTATTTATTCAATAAACAGTTTTATGAGTTTATACTTAGCAGTAAATTTTGATAGATAGAGGCCTTGTTCATAATATTTCTAAAGGATGTATGTATGTGTAAGTGTGTGTGAGTGTAGAATGAAGACGATTAGGGACATTAAGTAAATATCATACATAACATTAACGGATAAGACTTGTTTTCTCAGGTTTTGCTTTAAGAATTTATGAAATAAGTTGTATTTGATTGATTGTAATCGATTTGATTTTACACAAATCATTACAAATATAATTTTATTACACACACAGGAATACAGAAATAAAAGAGAAATATAGAGTAAAATAGGCGGTCTTGCTGCTAAGTAGCAATTTCGTAGGGCACAAGAAACTATTAAATGGATATGATATTACGAAGATAGATCTATATGAGACTGTAAGTTAAATAACTGTCAGTTGAAACCTATATACAATAAATTATCAAGAAGAAACGGTGTTTCATTATACGGTAAATGGCAAACATAAAGTAACAGAATCGAAGTACTAGGCGCACACGACACCGCAGGAGGCCGGCCGAGGCGTCGCAGATAGTAATCGATACTCCTTCGTATTCGACTCACAATGTATCTTCATACGATTTATAACGTGTCCGACTCCGACCCGATAGCCACGATACTTTATTTCCATTTTAAAGTAATATTTACATTTGTACTTGTGTAGGTTTAATGGGATGTCATTAATTGAGGTATTCTTTCGAATTGTAGTATTGAATTTGGGTGTTGTGGAAGTTTGTGCAATGCCTATGGATAGATCAACTCACAGAGGTTAGTATCATCATCATCACCAGCCCATTAACGTCCCCACTGCTGGGGCACGGGCCTTCCATATGAATGGATAGCCTTAAACCATCACGCGGGCCCAGTGCGGTTTGATGGTTATTAACGACTGCTAATGCAGCCGGGACCAACGGCTTAACGTGCCTTCCGAAGCACGGAGGGGCTCGAAAACTTTTTTTTTTGTGGTCACCCATCCTATGACCGGCCTTTGGGAAAGTTGCTTAACTTCAACAATCGCAGACCGAGCGCGTTAACCGCTGCGCCACCGAGCTCCTCAGTTCCTCGAGGTTAGTATACGTAGTTAGTGACTTTTTTAAACTGTTTATTGACAACGTAGATGAATTTAAAAAGCTTGAGACGTGAGTTTCGCAGGTAAGTATGTGACCTAACCAGTATTGGGCTGGTTTTCCTTTCGCGGGTTAGAAGGTCTGACATGCAGTCGCTTCTGTAAAATCTTCAGGTTGTATTAAGCAGACTCTGTGAAAAACAGGATAACGCTTGGGAGATGATGCCATTGTAATCAGAAGACAGCTTGCATCCATTTTTGATACCCACTAAATCCTATGATGGATAAGATGAACCTTTTAAAGATCAATAAAAATCAAATCAAAATCAATCAATTTATTTGCGAGAAAACATAGAATACAAAAAAGAAATATATAAATATTCCATGTGGAAGACTTTTTGACGTGACTTATTGATTTGCCGATGTCCCTCATCTCCCTAGCATTATCCTGTTTTTCACAGGGTCCGTTTACCTACCCTGAACATTTGACAGGTTCGGTTTTTTACAGAAGCGACTGCCTGTCTTGACTTTCCAACCCGCGAAGGGAATTCCAGCCCAATACAGGTTAGGTCACATACCTCCGAATGCATTTCTCGGTAATGTGGGTTTCCTCACGATGTTTTCCTTCACCGCTGAGCACGTGATTATCATTTATGATCCAAATATGAATTCGAAAACCAATTCGACAATCATTGGTTTAGGTTTGTGCTGGATTCGAACCAGCGACCTTAAATTGAGACGCAAGCGTTCTACCAACTGGGGTACCACGGCTCAATTTCCCTAAGTAAGTTCAATTAATAAAAAATAATAATAACGACAATAGGCATTGTTTTTTTTTAAATTACAATTTATATTATCTAATGATCAATCATCGTTGTCAGTATTGTATAAACATTTGTATGTTTTATATTAGCGTAAATATGTTTCGTCGCCGTTAGTCTGGCATGGCAATAAAATGTGAATATAAATGTACAAATCAAACAGACGATCTATTAGCTAACGATCGACTATTAAATCTTGGAGAAGGTTAACGCCCGCGATCTATTAGGGTTGGTAAACATAGGTTATTACCTATCTTATTTTTAGGTTATAGCCTATATACGACCCACTCCTGGACATAGGCGTCCTCTCAATCAACTGGAGGGGGTATGGAATATACTACACCACGCTGCTCTCTCTTCTGTAATAAGAAAATACATAAAATGCTAATGCTTATGTAGGAATGGTAGGCTGAATGAAACGTAACGCAAAGTGTGTGAAAGAGAGAGCGACGAGTGAGCGAGAGAGAAGAGGATTGCAGAATGACAGAGAAATGGCGGACGGTGGTTTTGAATAAAAGAAAAGTACAACATACATACATACATAAACTCACGCCTATTTCCCACCGGGGTAAGCAGAGACTATAGAATTCCATTTGCTTCGATCCTGACACACTTCTCTTGCTTCCTCCACATTCATCAATCGCTTCATACACGCACGCCGGTTCAGAGTAGATCGTATTGAACCTTTTCTAAGGACATCATTATTATGTTTATCTATGTATGTAAAAGTACAAAAATTATACAACGTTGTAAAATAAACAAAGTTAATTAGAAATAGTAATCGTTTTTTTCATGCCCCATCACACACTTATATTCATTCTAAGCGGCACCAGCGGCTTTCGAATAGTACTGAAAAATATCGGTGCTCGAATGATTCCGACGACCCAATTATTCTAGAAATAGAGGCGGCCAATCAGCTCTGTCCGGCCAAGTAGTTAATGCCATTCGCGGCAAATCTACAATAAGTCACGTCAAAAAAAAAATGGTTGTAAAAATTTACGAAGAAGCATTTTTCAGCATCGTCGTCAGCGGTTGAAGCCGCTCAAGTCCTTGTTTACCCTGGTAACCCCACACGTGACCCCTGAGTGATGCTAATCCAGCGACACATTTGATGTTGACATCCCTGAGTCGCATAATAACCTGGTCCTTATAAACAGTAACATTCACACCTCAGTGGTATTTACAGAGATACCTACGACTGTCGATATCACCTCGTATTATTACCAGTTGCATTTGATAACATCACACCACTGTTCTATACTACCAGGTACTCTCAAGGTGTTATAACGTTTTTTTTTTTTAATATATACATACATAAGCTCACGTCCATAACCAATAATGGGTAGAGCAGAGTACTAATCGAGGGACAGCTTGCAGCCATGCATAATAAAGTTCCCTTAAACGACGGCGAGAGCCGAGGGTCGCGCCCAACTGTTAACCTTCAGGCCTGTTGTCTTTGATTTTGTACCGAGTGAGAACCCTCATCACTCCTCAGTTGTTCGGCCAAGTAGTGAACGCCATATGTGGCAAATCTACAATAAGCCACGTTAAAAAAGCTTGATGATATGACGAAGCGTGTCGTGAATTGGTGATAGTGGTTTTTATGACTATATATATACGTAGTACTTACTTTTTAGTATATAATTATTAAAGCCTATTTATTAACTTAATCTAGTGACTAGATTATGGCTAGATTCTAGTCAATAGTATATCCGGAACTAAACCCTTCGTCCTTCGCTTTGTCTTCTTTCGTTTATTAAGTACACTCTATTTTACTCACACACCATACAACGCCCTGAGAACACGCTCCTTCAACATCGTCACAAGATAGTAAGTATTCTTAGAAAAAATAAACGTACAAACTTAATATCATAATTATAATAGCTTAGTATAATATCCTCGTAAAATAAAACTTTAATATGAATGCCTGTTTGGTATTCCGTAGTCGTTTGCATAATCTATGTATGTGCAGAACATCCGTTAGGCATATATTTGCAAATTGCCTGCTCATAAAGATGCTATAATAATCCCATACATCTATTATGCTGCTAATACGAAGCTTCAAGCTATGACTCGTGACCAAAAACGGCTTAGGTAATCTGATGGGTTTTTATACGAGACGCGATAGCCTTGGTTTGTTCTTAGATAATCTACCTATTCCATCCTAGCAATCACCACATTAGCTCGCCATAGAGGCAGCCAATCAGCTAGCGACACCAAACACTTCAGGACAATAATTTTCGTAACAATAGTTTTTAATAATTTTACTAGTCACAATATCAGGCAAATTAAGTGCAACGGGTCTTGACATATCGACTTTAGAACTAAAATTTACAGCACCAGGAATTCACAATTCACAGGCAAATGATATTCAAAGCTGCAATGCAATGATATACGTCCGGCTTTAATCACGGGGTGCTATTCCCAAGCCGTTCGAACCCGTGACAAATCGCACCTGTTTCGAGCGCGGAACGGTGCTCATAATTTACGCCGTAATTGAGCCGTTATGGCTGACCATGCCTGTATCGGGAAAAACAGGGTTAATTCCATTACTTAGTAAGCTTACGTATTTAATTTTTTCGTAATTTTGCCAGCGCGTCCGCCGCAGTTTGTGAGGATGCGGTTCCTTATTTTTGAAGTCTCTAAATTGTCATGCCTTGATTTTTAAATCTTAGTACTTACATAATAGGTAGTCAAAAAGTTGTGTGTTGTCGATATTTCGCAAAACTTTGTTTAGTATGGTTTTCGGATACGGAAAACATACCATCACGCGTTTCTAAAATAAATTGCATGGTGTGGGTTTATGACTTTTCATTGGTCCAAGTACAACATAAAACATAAACAGCCTATATATGTCCCATTGCTGGGCACAGGCCGCCCCTCAATCAACCGGAGGGGGTATGGAGCATACTCCACCACGCTGCTCCAATGCGGGTTGGTGGAGGTGTTTTTACGCCTAATAGCCGGGACCAACGGCTTAACGTGCCCTCTGAAGCACGGAAACATCTTACTTTTGGTCCAAGTAAGTACTTAATATTTATTTCGTAAACTAAAAGAATAGGGTGGATGGAATATAGAAATTGACATTATGACAAGTTGTCAAAACAATTGATCGATTATCGACTGTGACAAGAATCGATCCCGGCGCGCCGCCAATAGTCGGCGCCCGCGATTACGCGCCTCGTTAGCTAATTGGCGGCCGATTAGCCAATTACCGACGCTCACCTGCCCGTGCCAATCGTAAACGATCTCTTTCTCCTAATTAGCAAATCGAAAGTAATCCCATTTACGTAATTTTCACCTTAATCCGACAAAAATGTGGTAATGGCGCGAAAACGAAAAGGTTAAATAAGGACCGGAAAAAGCATTTTTTTTATGTACGTAAACGTACACTGATTTACCCTAAAGGTAATGAATGGCACAGGTTTTTGGAAGACAAATGACAGCCGATTGAGTATTTGTAATGTATACGATATATAAATACAATAGTACATAATACTGCGAAAGATAGAGACGGTGCTACTTATATTTTGTTGGTTGGTGAAATATGAACATTGCTTCGGATAAGAGTTTCCTCAGACGACTTTTACGATAAGTTCAGTGTTTGATGGCAGCAGGTACATTAATATTTTATTTTTGTCCTGGATCATGCTTGGAATATCCAAATGCCGTTAAAACGTTGAGATTTACAAAGACCGGAAAGCGCTAAAATAAATTCTACTAATACTCGTACTGTCTGCCAATCGAATTTGTGCGGTGACGTCCGTACGCACAGAATTCTAAGCAGCCTTTTATTGACATTCAGAAACCGATTATTCCGAATTACAAATTTATTATCTGTGACAATCGGACGATAGATGAATTCTAAGTAACTGATGACATATTTGATTTTCGAAGCTTAAACCGCAGAATCGAGGCCTTGGGTTCGAAACCAAATATCGAATGTAGATTAAATAATGGTTTTTGAGGAGTGTGAACAGTTTCGAGGGTTTGTTATAGGAGCATGCATATTTGTTTAATCAGTTGAGGCGCACGGAGGCAAACACACAGACAGGCAAATAAAGTAACTGGCCGCGGTTGAGTTACGTTTGCATAGTGCATGCCTTATAACATCAGGTACAAGCGTACTTACTTACATGGTTGGAAATATTTATTAAATTGTTTAATTTGGAGCTTGTTCTACCTTTTGCATTTTGAAAGTACCTTTTTTTTAAATAAAATATGATACCATCACGCTAAATAAACCGATGCAAAAAGCATAAAAGATCAAACACCCACATACAGATACCGTTTCCCATAACACCCATTTTCCAATATTAGAAATCTCAATAAAATAAATAAATACAACCGTATCGGTTGGACATAAAAAGCGTCAAGATCGCCTCATGTGCAATAAAAAAGGAAATTTACCGTCGACTAATAGATACAAATTTAAATTAACTAATGAATTATTTACTTGGCCGCCATGCCGGTTTGGCGACAACATAGAATAAATAAGCGGAGGTGTCGTCTTATTATCAAAATGTATTGATATTGCGTTCCCTACACATTGGACTGGTTATACGGACACGACTGTCGCCTATTGGGGGGATATGGACTGGCTTGATGCCTGTATAAGTTTTGTTTTCTAGTTCAGTTGTTTTGAGTTGCTTGAATCATAAATTGCTGATAAGTAATTATATTTTGACGATACAAGACATTATAGTTTATATTTTATTGCTAACGACATAGAACATAGGTATTTAAGTTTCAAGTCAAGAACAAATAAATTAAAAGTAATTGACATTATCAAAACAATTCTTGTGAATTTAGTTTGAAACGTGTTGACTTTGACATTTTATTGACTTAATTATGTATAATTCCTCTGTATTTGTATAAATAAGTTATAAAAGATAATAATGACGAAACTTTTGGCACATTTTGCTCGCTATGTAGATGTTATCTAACGATTTATCTTATGGGTCAAGTAGTGAATAACGACACGCCCGCATCCGACTGAGTTAAATAATTTGGAATAAATTGAAACAGAGTGTTAAAATTTTATCGAATAAGCTGGTGAACAGTTTTAAAACACAAATTAGATGATAATATTATCATCTGCATAATGCTGTATAAGTTAAACTGTCAAACGAAGATATACTTACTTAGGTAAGTATTTACTTAATTATGAAATAGATAGAATAGTAATATTTTACTATCGTTTTGTTTAAAACAACTGTTGATTTTAATTAGTTATTATACAAAACAATTATGGTTGTTTAAACTTAAATTCTTAGAAAATAAAAAAAGATTTTTGAATGCCTATTTATTTTTAGGTTTAAGTAATTAGATATGTATATGAAATTGTAGTAGATAGGTATTGTGTAGAAAGCCAGTAGTGTCGGCTTGAGCGTTCAAAACAGCATGGACGATTTGCATCAGGATGGCTTGAAGATAGTTTGAAGATGGTCGCAGACGGCTTTACATTGTGGAAGTGCCCGTTAGCATTCCACTGCCACTTATTGAAAATGCTAATGAGATGCGCTAAGATCAACATTATTGATTCTGTGGCTCGTCCTGTACAATAAACAAATAATATAATTATTTATATCATACTAAATGACATACAAAACAGGTTTCAAGTTGTTTTTATTAGTTACCGATTTGTGGCTCTACTTAGCCGCATAGGAATTATGAACATACGTATATGTTATTAAGTAGCCATCCGAAAGCCACCAGATTATAACAAACTAACTTACTGTATATTATCAGTCATTCAAGACCGTACAAACATATTTTACTGACTTTCATAGGTAACGAGCTCCTCATTCAACGTGAATAACTATGCTAATATTGCGTCCAGTCGTTTACATTTCTTACTTACAATTCAATACCATTGCAAAACACAAACTTCAAGCACAAAAACTCATAAGATACACTTTAAAGTTCGACGCAAGTTAGGTATCAGGAAATATAAAATGTTGAACTATAAAAACTTCACGTTTTCAGTTATACTTAATGTTTATTTAGCGGAAAACTAAATGCTCAATTTCACAACAACTGCATTAATTTCAACGCTGTAATGCATTTAGTGACAAGTGTCCCACATTTTACGATCCATAAAAATGTTGTTAAAACGGAATCACGAAACAATGCGTAGGCTGAGGCCATTTTCAATTCAGAAATAATATAAATTCAAATATGGAACAGACAGGGAGCTTTTTAAATGCAAACAATATTACTTTGCGAGAGATTGTGCAAATGGCGTTTTGTTACGAGTGGCCAGTAACGCGAACAACATTTTTTTTAATGCTACCACCCAGACACATGATAATGCAGTCGTAAATATAAAAATCTCACGCTCTAATCTTTGCGAAAACAGAACTTTATAGATGTGTTTTACGAGCGATTTTAATTTAAAATGCGACCGGGATGCACTGGGTGTTTTATACTGGCGTCGACGGTGGCGGAGCGTGGTGGAGGTCTTTTTCTGTGTCTGTTCCTTTGGACAATAGTGTGACAACAAAAGCACAGCGAGATATGTTGACTTAGGGAGTCGGCTGTCCGGAGATAGGGACCACCTACGCTTGGAGACACTGTATGAAGTGGTGGGCTGTCAAAAAAGGAAAATACTCGAGTCGTCTACTGTAGATAAGAAGTGACAACAGTTAGTTTCTCAAACTCATTGAAAATGGAACGGAACTGGAAGTATCTTTGGTCTCATAAAGTGACACTTTTGAGAGTGCTGAGCAAAACTTGGCGTAGGTAGGTCCTATAAGCAGAGGAATGCAGCGTTGATTTTTAATTTTTAAAAGTGAACATGTTGTGTTGTTGGTTCGTGACAGATTGAGCTGATTGCAGCGCTCGTGAGCTTTCGATTCTGTAATTGGAACGAAAATACATTCAATGGCCATCTTGATACTGGCGCGTTCTGAATCAAGCGAACAGATTCTACAAATCGATGTCTATATGAGTAAAATCAATAGGAGTTACAATGTATTTGGTTATAATACTACGAGTATAGGTATGTTGCTTTTCTAACCGTTTAACTTCGTCTTGGTTCAGATTTTGGACTCATAGGTACTGCTTATGACGTTTGTTTAAAAAATAAGGCATAAAATAAGAGTAGATACCAACAGTAACAGCAACAATAGATATATAAGAAGAAGAGTTACTTTCAATATAAACATTCAAAATCAGAACGCACTCCTTTTCTTGAATGAGCGCGCGAACGTGTGTTTAACTTTTTATTTTTTTGCGCGGAAAGGACATGGCTCGTTAGCGGGCACGCCTCGCGTCAGGCGCCTGCCAGTATCAGCCCATCGCCTCATTACGCGGCAGATTGATGGAGACACCACCACTACAATGTTACTAAGGTGCCCAGGTAATTGTTTCTTTCTGCTGCGGTGTTGTTACGTTTTTTATGTGAGTTCGGAAGAGATTCCACGGAGATTTTACATGGTTGAAAAGCTCTATTTTTTTAAAACGTAAGTTTCTAACTTTTAGCCAGTATTTTGTCGCATGTGTGATAATGTATGTCCATGACGTATGTGACATCAATGTCATATTAATTTATATCGGATGTACGAGTAGGTGTTAATTATAGTCATTATTGTCCATTTAATTTTGGCAATGTGTTATATTAAAGTTACTAAGAAAGAAAGAAAGAAAGAAACATTTATTACTTCCGGACATTACTACGACTAATTATGTCTCTCTCTACTTTTTTTTGACGTGACTTATTGTTTGACGCATATGACATTCACAACTTGGCCGGAGTCTCTCTACCATACTAGTATGACTGTCGTATTTATTACGTTTCCAGCATTTCATATTTAGTGATAACTTTTATTTTTTTCCTATGTTTTTTTGAACCAGGTGCGTGTAACCAGATCCACGAAAACGTTTGTATTTGTAACGTGGAATGCGGGAATAAAAATGACAGTGGGGTTACAAAAACTAAAGGGAACTGTTTCTTAGAAGCGGTGGCGCGGACGTGAGATATTTGTAGTGATAATATTAGCTCTTCACCGGGTTTCGAGAAATTGAGCTTCCGAGAGCGCGGACAAATTAATTACCGATAGGAGATGTCTTTCACGATACCACATATTAGTTGCAATATATTTAGATCACGTACTGCCGGCTGCCTCACAACACAAGGAATGCTTCCAATGTAACTGTTGGAGTTCTATGTTAGAGCGGAACTTGTGTTGTATGTGGGTACATATTTCTTGTGCAGAGCTAATGGTCGGATACGGTAAGGCGCGTTAATCAATGTTCAGGAAGTAGATTACTTTATACGGGCTGATCCTATGTAGCAGGTAGTCTATGAGTGCAATCATAAACTGTATCCTTAGTTCATGGCAATGGTCCATTCTACTAGTGATCTTACATTGAACGTGAACGATTTTAATATTTGGTATTTCGATGGTGGTAGGTCTTTTATTATAGAGTTGATCATATCTATAGGTTCATCTTTCAGACCTTTTACATCTTAAGACTTCGTATCAACCGTTGTCTGTGTGTGTCAGTTGTCTTTAGATTATTTGTGACTGTGCCCACGCCAATGGGGATCACGGTTGTGCGTTTATGTAAATTCAGAAAAAAGTCAATTTTTGGATAACGAGGAGTCCATAACATATTACGTATCCTCCTCAAAGTATAACTCAGAGAGACGTACTTACATCGGCAGTTTCCAAGTTGTTGGCGAAGTTACCGCGTGATGCTCTCGTCATTTCGACTCACGCAGTCTCCTAGGTATAACGCCGGAGGCAATGCTACGCGAGTGGAATTCCTTATTCCAAGTGCTTAAGATTCAGGAGGTTCGTTTCAACCGTAAAATTCTGCAGCAATGGAAAGATTTCGCTGTATGAATTCGCAATAAAACCCGCAATCAGTACTGTTGTTTACTCCTATTCCATTTAACTACTCTTAGATTTCAGAGGTTGCCTCTAAGAAACTTTGAAAAGAAAGAAAAAGCAAATTAAATGTAATTGATGACTAACGTAACTATTGCATAATAGCAAATGGACCACATTGCAACTCCAAAATATTTTGTAACAACCCAAAATCTTTTACCATTTTCGAGGAAATTGAATTGTTGAAGTGGACAATCACCCGCACAACAAAGACGGAAGAGATTCATCACAATTGGCAGGTAAAATGTTTACTTAAAGACAATTTGAGCTAAAAGCTCATGCCAAATTTCATCATAAAGCCATTCACCCGACGTCGTGCCGTATCGCCATCCTATGAAATTGACTTTGTCACTGGCCATAAATCTTCCCGCCAAAAAAAAGGACAAAATGGCATCCCGCGAATGCGTCCCGTTCACCCGTCGGATGTTTACACAACAGCAGAGGCGTTGTAAGGAGCTTTTTTGCTAATTTCACAAGAAATGGAACGGGCGACGGTCTTTAGATTCGCAAGCACATTGTTTGGTTTTGTTTTGTTACTCTGTTTTGATGAAGCTGTCAAATTTTGGCATTTTATTTGTTTCTATAGACGTCTCAGTTACTAGTTGATATTTATGATACTTGTTCGTAATTTGTGGCGAATTACCTTGTACTGTAACTACTAGAAAATTATGGCTTGCAAATCATAAGAGGTAAGTTGAACTTTTACTCGAGCCAAGAAATAGCTAGTCATAAAGTAAGAACATTCAACTCCGGTTGTGTATTTTGCATAAAGAGATTTACGATCGACTCTGGCAGCGACATATGCCATTATCGCGAAAAATATGATGTTTTTCAGCTGAGCAATGAATGAATTAATATCGACTGGTGAGGGACGGTCCGTATCGCTTTACTACCCTGGAGTGTTGCCAATAAAATAGTTTTAAGGCAAAGTTTCTGCGAGTGCGCGGCTATAACTCTTGCCCCTCGGATTGCCCGGATGGCAATAAATGTCTCCGAGGAGGCGCTACCTAGCGCTATCAATCCGGTTTGCATCCTATCGACCGTCTCCATCTAACGCCGCCATTTTGAGCGTCGCGCCAAAAAGACTGTGTTGCCTGAACAAAAAAAACACGAAGGGATGTCGGGGAAAATAAAAAATCGGTGCCGTATGGCGAGCGCCCGGTCGCTTGCGGTTTCAAGCACAGTTTTATGATGGATGTGTGTGGGTGGGATATTAATAGTTTTAGCTCCGTGCACGGATAATTATATGCGATCATTAACTTGTACATTATGAGTGTGGATTATAAATGGAATGGACAGGCGTCGCGCCTGGCTACTCTGTCAGCGTTGTTGGTTTATGGCTACAGTAAAGACGGACTGTGTTTATTGCGAGTGCCACGGAACGTAAATCATAATTATCACCTCGACATAGTATTTGAAGGCTGTAAAGGTAACTTTCTACGGAGGCTCAGACAACGTTGCCATTTTAAACACTAGGAATCTTGAGTGACGGCTTTTGTGTTTAACCTAACCTGACATTAAATAAATAGTTACAATGCTATTTTCTCTCCGCTACTGCATTATAAGAATGTGGTTTATAATGCTGTTAGAGATAGCGTAATATCTTAAATTAAAAATAAATATTGTTTTTAATGGATCACAAATTGTAATGGGCGCGTTGTTATCGCATGATGTCTAATTAACATTCGAGCAATTAACTGACGAGATAGAGCCGTGTTGGCAGATAACGACCATGTGAAGTTTTTTTTTATTATTTCCTTTTGACGAACTAAGTATCAGTTTTTTCGAAAACATTATTTTGAATGGTCCTGTGCGTAACATCAGTAGTTTTTTGTGTTCATGTTTTAAATGTTTTGGAATTAATTTCGAATAAGTAAGTCGTTAGCTTACTTTAAAATACATAAAATAGAGTTCATTGTCTCTTTAATTATACTAGTTATTATGATAACATGTATTATGGTACTTATTAACTGAGTTATTAATAGTCAAGGATGTCATTGTCAATCCAATAATGTTTTATTATAAACGCATTTTAGTATTTAGCTACAAGGAAAAAGAGGAAGGGGAAGACCAAGAAAAGCTTACATGGAACAGATTACAGAAAAGGTGACCGTTGTGTCTTATAATGCAATGAAAGAATTGGCCGTTGATAGACAAGAATGGAGAATGCTACACCGATATGATGATGAACATTTACCTAACTTGCCTTAGACAAAATGTAAGTATGTAGCGATAAGGCCGCCATTTGCCATGTACCTAAATGAAGGAATGAAGCTTTGCTGACCAGAATCACATCTAAATGTGATTTTTCAAAAAGGCGCTTTCTTGGTTTTCTCCATAAGGCGACGATATCAAATCTACCTATCTCCTTGTATAATTTTGCCAAGACGTTTTAATTATTATTTAGTATTTACATCTACATAGCCGTCCTGTTGCGCAAACGCATCACTTCATGAATGATTGGACATAATAAACAAAACATTTTATCTACATTCTCTAACCACAAGTAACCCACAGTGTACCTGACAATAAATAAACTGTCTGTAGTCAAGACAACGCAAACAACGACTGTTAAAAAGCAAAAGCTAAAAATACCAAAACTTGTCCCCGATGATTTATTTAACGCCATGTTTATGTTCTCGCAGGACGCATGCGCAGTCTGCTCTTGGTTTACATTACATGCCAAAGTACCACTTACACGTTCAGCCACCCTTTTACTATACTCATTTCAGTTGATATTCCTTTAACTTACCTGCAACTGTAAGTTTGTCACTCCCCTATTTGTCCAACTTACTTGTGCACGCTACATAGATTTTATAAGCTAGTAACTAAGGTTAAAAATAAAGACTTATAATGTAAATCATAGTGTGTAATGGTAGGTGTACAATGGGTGCGCGTGGGTTCGGGTGCGCAGGCGCAACCTTGTGTCTAGTGCAGCCAGGTAATGTTTGTATTAACAGCGGGACCGTGGTCGGACGTAGGACATTATTGGACTAGCATTGTTTTTTTGTTGTTGATTCGTAAATTTTACGTCGCAAGAACAATTACTAAGTATTTTACGCATCTAAGTACTACGAATGCCCTGTTAACGATAAAGTTCTATGTTTGAAAGCGATGTGATTTGTATTTTTGATATGGTAAGACCTAGAAGGACGTTGACCAAATTGGAGATGTTCTTAGAAAAGGTTGAGTACATTCTACTCTGAACCGGCGTACGTGTATGAAACGATTGATGAATGTGGATGAAGCAAGAGAAGTATGTCAGGATCGAAGTAAATGGAATTCCATAATCTCTGCTAACCCCGGTGGGAAATAGGCGTGAAGTAATGTATGTTAATATGGTGAGGTAAAAGAATGCGACGAAATCCTTATGTCTGGGAAAAATAAATTCCGAAAGTTGTCGGAATAAAGCATGCGTGATAAACGCAAAGAATATAACTAAGTATAAAAAGCGGTATAGTTGATGGTAGGGCTGGCAGAGGAAGACCGAGAAGGACTTACGATGACCAAATTGGAGATGTCCTTAGAAAAGGTTCAATACGATCTACTCTGAACCGGCGTGCGTGTATGAAGCGATTGATGAATGTGGAGGAAGCAAGAGAAGTGTGTCAGGATCGAAGCAAATGGAATTCTATAGTCTCTGCTTACCCCGGTGGGAAATAGGCGTGAGTTTATGTATGTATGTATGTATGTATGTATAGTTCTAGTATCTAAGTACATAGTTTTAATAAAGGCACAGGACATTATAATGTTTCTTATAAGCACAACACAAAAACGATAACAGGATAAATTGTCCCGGAAAAGAGTTCTAATATCGCCACTAGCGGTGTCACCTCAGAACCACACCACGCATTATGCATGCAGATTGTAATAAAGATTGATTTTGGTGCTGTATTGAATGTCAATGCGAGACTGCACCTATTGCTTTAAAGTTGCTCATCTATTGAGGCGCACGCTACACATTCTACAAAATAAATTTAATTTATTTAATTATTTGTTATTAGTTTAAGTTTTTTGTATTATTTTTTAGGGGTCTGGCTGAAAATCGGCGTCGTATTGTCCCTCATGTGGGTCGATACGACATTAGCCGAGCTAGTACCCTTTTTAGTTTTAAGTCTTACATTTCATATATGTTCAAATTTTAATATTAAGTTTATGTAACGTCATAAACCAAAATAAAGATTCTACCTATCTATCTATCTACAATTTCATACCAACCTATACATACGGTAGCGTAGCGTACCTACTCTTTGTCCGCTCAAGTAATCAATGCCATTTGCGGCAAATCTACAAGATACATTAAAAAACAAACCAAACGTTGCATACTCGTGGGTTATAGTGGGTGACTGACTTTATAGTCGGGGTAATTGTTTCGTTTACAAATGTATTGGGCAGTTTACTCATGTACGGTTCCTTTTAAATTGTATTGTGACATGGTTTTTAGGTCGTAAACATAGTTCCCATATATGTAGTGTATTGGGAATTATTGCTTTCCTTTGTGGGTAAAGCGATTAAAATCAATAGTCGATCTTTATCTTACTTTTGGGTTTCGAATTTAAAGTGGCTAAGTGCGTTAGTGTATATGGCAAGGGAATAATATTATTTTGGACGTAAATATATATATATATATATATATATATATATATATATATATATATATATATATATGTTCGCCGTAGAAGCAACAAGAAGCAAATTATGATTGTATTATGATTATATTATGATTGTATAATGATTGCCTAGAAATTGTAAATAGTTTGTAAGTTTTATTTTTAAAAAATAAAGAGAAAGATAGGGACTGAGCGCGGCTTCACCGCTACACACCCCCGCCGCGCCCTTGCCCCGCCCCGCTTAGTGGGCGTTTTCCTATATATACACGCGCGCGGGGACTAGACTCTCATTCTTATTAGAATCACCACACGGGTAGGAGCTCTGATTCAACTCCAATCGGTGTTTAATTTCAACGACTCCTAATTTCAACGCCTACTAGTTTCAACTTACATCGATAACACTAACATCGATCACATCGATATCTGGTATAGTCTATAAGATTTATGTGGCAAGGATCGAAGGGGCCACATAAATTCTCCTTCGAGCCGGATTGAAGAAACAGCGGATATGAAGACTAGGAGCATGAAGTCCGTAGAAACTCGCCCAACGCCGACCGCCGCCGAGTCGGCACCCGCCGCCGCCGCCGCCGTCGCCCCCGTCGTCACGACTACGTCGACCACCGCCGCGTCAACGTCAGTCACGGCCGCCGTTAGGACTGCGCCGACCACAGCCGCGTCGACGCCAGTCACCGCCCCCCCGCTGACCAGGAAACCCAGCACAAGCCGTACAGCCACGGCTACCAGCACAGAGGACAGCTCGGGCACTACCGCAACGACGACGACGGGAACCGCCACTACTACGACGACTGCAACGACGACGGAGGAATCTACGGGGGAAAGCACGCACGACACGACACTACGGCCCAAGTCGGTGAAGCGTGCACCGACAGCGCCGCGTTCCTCAGCGTCGAAGGGACGTCGCCTGGCGCTGCTGAAGGCTAAAGAAGAATTGTTGAAGAAGGAAGTGGAGCTAGCGGCGGCGAAGATCGCCACATTAGAAGCGGAATCAGACGACGACGATACGGATATAGTCAGCGTGAGCGAAATGCAAGAGCGCACCAAGACGTGGGTGGACCAGCTTCCCGCCGCCGAGGAAGACCCGTCCCCCCCGCAGCCGTCCGCCGCCGCCGCCGTCCCCCCCGCTGCCGCCGTTTTCCCCGCTGCCACCGTAAAGGATCATGAGAAGCCGAAACACAGGAGTATAGAAGAGAAGCCAACAACTTTCGATTACAGTCAACTAGCGACAGCGATAGCATCGGCCGCACGAGCAGTACCAGCCGCCATCGCCCCGCGCTCCGTGCCTGAGCTGCCCATCTTCAGCGGAGCGTCGAGTGAATGGCTAGTTTTCAAGACCGCCTATGAAGAGACTGCAGTATATTTGACGGAGCAAGAAAACTTATCAAGACTACGTCGGAGCCTTCGGGGAGCAGCAAGAGATGCCGCCCAATGTTTATTCATCGGTGCAACCACGACTGCCGACGTGATGCGATTGCTGTCTACGCGCTTCGGGCGGCCGGACGCCCTCGTCATGGCCGAACTGGAGAAGCTGCGGGCCCTACCACGTCTGACCGAATCACCGAGGGACATTTGCACCTTCGCCACGAGGATATCAAACATTACAGCAACCATCAGGGCATTGAAGAAGACACATTACCTGCATAACCCGGAAGTAGTTCGACACGTAGTGGAGAAGATGCCGTCAGCACTGCGATATAGGTACTACGATTTTGCGGCCGAACAAGATGAAGAGGAACCAGACTTGATGAAGCTAGCAAGTTTCATGGAGAGAACAGCGGAGCGGTGCGGCAGCTTCGCGCCCGTGGAAGCCACACCAGTCGTCGACCGGCGGGAGAACGCGTCCGCTCCATTGAGGCGGACAATGAGGACTCACCACATAGAAGAAAAGAAGATAAACGTCACGGCCGGTGACAATAGGAAACAATGTCCAGTCTGCGAAAAGGAAACACACCACGTCACCGAATGTGCAGATTTCAAGAAGACAGAGGTCAACGAGCGCTGGGAAACCGCGAAGAAACATAGGTTGTGTTTCCGCTGCCTGAAACGGAGGAAGTTCGGCCACACATGTCCCACGAGGAGGTGCGACGTCGGCGGGTGCAAGTACTCGCACCACCGCCTACTGCACTCCGAGCCGGAACAACGAGCGTCCATCCACGCGGGAACTCACATAGAAGAAGACCCAGTAATAGCCACTATAGCGTCGACAAGAGAAAGGAAGAATACTACAGCACTATTGAAGATTCTGCCGGTTCGTGTAAGTGGACCTAAGGGGACTCACTGCACGTACGCACTTCTCGACGATGGATCAACGTGCACATTAATAGAGGCGGCGGTGGCGGAACACATCGGCGTATCGGGACCTCCGGAGCCATTTTACATAGAAGGAGTAGCCGGGGCACGAGTGGACGCCGGCGCTTCGAGAAGAGTTACCTTCGACATCAGCGCGCCAGAGGACACGCACAGCTACAGCATCTCAGCGCGCACGATGAAGAACCTGCAGTTATCGCCGCAGAGCGTGCCGGCGTGCGCCGTGACGGGACAGAGCCACCTAGAAGACCTACAAGACCAGCTGACTTATCACCGGGGAACGCCAACCGTATTAATAGGACAAGACAACTGGCAGCTACTCCTGGCACATGAAGTCAGACGCGAGCAAGACAGCCAACTGGTCGCCGCGCGCACGGACCTAGGATGGGTGTTGCACGGAGTGCGGCACACACCGGCGGGAGGCCCCGCTCATCGAGTACATCACGCGAGGATCGTAGAAGATGATCAAGCAATAGAAAAACTGCTTCGAGACCACTTCGCATTGGAAGTCCTAGGAGTGGAACCGAAACATTTCCACACAGAGGAAGAAAGAAGAGCGCTTGAAACACTAGAGAGGACCACTCGCCGCACAAACGAAGGATACGAAACGGGCTTACTCTGGAGGAGCGACGACTACGACCCTCCTAATAGCTACGAAGCCGCCCTGAGAAGACTTCAAGCCATAGAGAGGAAGTTAGATCGCGATGAAGAAATGAAAAGGCGGTACGAGAAGCAGATGAACACGCTGATAGAGAACGGCTATGCAGAAGTCGCGCCCACGCCGCCGAAGGGAAAAACGAAGATTTGGTACTTACCACACTTTGCAGTTATGAACCCGCAGAAACCAGAGAAATTGAGGATCGTCCACGATGCGGCCGCAAAGGTGCGAGGAGTCAGCCTGAACGACATGTTACTGTCCGGGCCGGACCTACTTCGATCCCTACCAGGAGTGCTGATGAAGTTCCGGCAAAGAAGAGTGGCGGTGACGGCTGACATAAAGGACATGTTTATGCGGATCTCAATAAGGACGGAAGATCGAGACATGCAGCGCTTCCTCTGGCGCGGAAATAGAAGAGAGGGACCCCCTGTCGAGTATCGCATGAAGAGTGTAATATTCGGCGCTACTTCATCCCCCTGCACGGCAATCTTCGTGAAGAATAGGAACGCCGAACAATATAGAGAAAAATATCCGGCGGCGGCGGCGGCAATCATCAACAATCACTACGTCGACGACTACTTGGCAAGCTTCGATACGGAAGAGGAAGCAATACAAGTCTCCAGTCAAGTGGCCTATATACATAGCCGC
The DNA here is from genome assembly GCF_024362695.1 of Pectinophora gossypiella. NCBI lineage: Eukaryota > Metazoa > Arthropoda > Insecta > Lepidoptera > Gelechiidae > Pectinophora > Pectinophora gossypiella. The sequence goes on from NC_065417.1 coordinate 15,700,546, forward strand.
GCCAACTACTATCTACAGAAATGGGCATCGAGCTCCAGACTCGTACTATCATCATTGGCGCCCGAGGCGAAAGAAGACATCGTCAAGCTTGCTCCCGAAAAGATACTGGGAATGATATGGTACCCAGAGCGCGACACGCTGTCCTTCAATATGAATGAAGCCCGGATACCCACCGACATACTACACGGCGAGCGCGTGCCAACGAAGAGGGAAGCGTTACGAACGACGATGTCACTCTACGACCCGCTGGGAATCGCCACGCCCGTGACCATACAAGCGAAGCGCATCATTCAGGACACCTGGCGCACCGGAATAGGATGGGACGACGCGCTGCCTACCCCCGAAGCAGAAGCATGGAAAAAATGGACGGAGCATGCGCGGCGCCTCTCACAACTAGCCGTACCTCGGTGCTATGCCTCGCTCACATGCGCCCGGTTCGTGGAGCTACACACCTTCGTGGACGCAAGCAGCTCTGCCTACGCCGCTGCGGTATACTGGCGAATCGTCGACGAGGACGGGAAAATACACATCTCGCTCATCGCCGGCAAAGGGAGAGTGGCGCCTATCAGCAAGATGACATCGATACCACGACTGGAGCTCCAAGCGGCCGTAATGGGCTGCCGCCTAGCCCGCACAGCGCAAGAGGAACACGACATCAAGCCTGCACGTCGTTACTTCTGGAGCGACTCTAGGACCGTCCTATCATGGTTGCGAACGGGACCACGAGCCTACAAGCCCTTCGTAGCTCATCGAGTCGCCGAGATAGCAGAGGAGACTAAGACAAACGAATGGCGTTGGGTATCAACGAGAGACAACCCGGCCGACGACGCTACACGAGGAACGCCGAAAGACTTCGCCTCCGAGCATCGTTGGTTCCGCGGCCCGCCTTTCCTGTATCGACCAGAAGACACCTGGCCGGCGGAGGACATCTCAGAGACTATTGAACACACAAACGAGGAGAGAGTGCACGCGACGACCGCCGCAGAAAGAACAGGGAAGGCGCTACCCGACATAACACGTTTTTCATCGTGGGCAAAACTACTACGTGTCACGGCGCGTGTCCTACAATTCATAGAAAAACTAAAGGGAAGAGAAAGGTGTGCCGCCGCTAGAAAACGCACCAAGAAACGTGCGGAGGAAGACCCGACGTGGAAGAAGGTACAGGCGCACAGAGAAACGGGACGAGGCACAGGACACAAACATGCGCCGAGACAGCAGAGAAAGATCGTGCCTCTCGCGGCACGATACTTGCATCGCGCACGGCAACTATGGATACGCGCCGTGCAGGAAGAGGCCTTCAGCGCGGAGCTAGAAGCTATAAGAAGAAAGAAGCCCCTGCCGGCCGACAGTCGACTCAAGCAACTGTCGATTATGATTGACGAAGAGGGACTAATACATCTACGCTCGAGGATCGCCGCCGCCGCCGACATCACAACAGAACAACGGGAGCCCGTCATCCTGGATGGAGACCACCGATGGACGCGGCTGTACATCAAGTGGGTGCACACGCAATTACACCACGGAGGGTTTGAAACAACGGCAAATGAGGTGCGACAGCACTACTGGGTGTTGCGCCTCCGCCACGCCGTGCGCAACGAACTGAAGAAATGCCAGGTCTGCCGCATCCGTCGGGCCACGCCAGCCCAACCATCGACAGGCAATCATCCAAGGAGCCGTCTAGCCCATCACCAGCGGCCCTTCACCTACACGGGGCTTGACTACTTTGGGCCCATGACAGTCACCGTGGGTCGCGCACGTCAGAAGAGGTACGGAGTCCTCTTCACCTGCCTAACCACCAGGGCAGTGCACCTGGAACTCGCCGGGAGCCTCAGCACCGACTCTGCAGTAATGGCACTGCGGCGCTTCATAGGCCGCCGCGGGTGCCCCACCGAGCTCTGGTCAGACCAGGGTACCAACCTGCGCGGTGCGGACGTCGAGATGAAGCACGCCGTCGAGGAGGCCATACAACAAGAAGCCTCCGCTCGCTTCATCACCTGGAAGTTCATCCCTCCTAGCGCGCCATTCATGGGAGGCGCGTGGGAGAGACTGGTCCGCAGCGTCAAATCAGCACTAGCCGTGGTGCTGCACGAGCGCGCGCCAAAAGAAGAAGTCCTGACAACGCTACTGGTGGAGGCCGAGCACACCATCAACAGTCGACCCCTCACACACGTGTCGACATCACCGGAGGACCCAGAGGCCCTCACTCCGAACCACTTCATCCTGGGAGGTCCATCACGGGTGCCGATGCCAGGCGCCTTCACGGAGGGCGACGACGCCGGCCGCAAAGACTGGAGGAAGAGCCAACGCCTAGCCGACATGTTCTGGGCGCGATGGGTACGGGAGTACCTACCTGAACTCCAACACCGGCGGGAGCCCCGAGCCAGCAAGGGTTCCATCTCCGTGGGCGATTTAGTATTGATCGCTGACGGCACGCTGCCTCGCAACTCGTGGCCGCGAGGTGTCGTCGTGGCTGCCTACCCCGGACCAGACGGCGAGACGAGGGCGGTCGACGTGAGGACAACGAAGGGGATCCTGCGGCGGCCAACGAAGAAGCTGGTCATCCTGCCAACATCGCCACCCGAGGACGGCGAACCGTAGATGGTCCAGCTGCGCGACGTGGTCATCGAGCTGCGCAGCTGCGGCGGGAGAATATGTTCGCCGTAGAAGCAACAAGAAGCAAATTATGATTGTATTATGATTATATTATGATTGTATAATGATTGCCTAGAAATTGTAAATAGTTTGTAAGTTTTATTTTTAAAAAATAAAGAGAAAGATAGGGACTGAGCGCGGCTTCACCGCTACACACCCCCGCCGCGCCCTTGCCCCGCCCCGCTTAGTGGGCGTTTTCCTATATATACACGCGCGCGGGGACTAGACTCTCATTCTTATTAGAATCACCACACGGGTAGGAGCTCTGATTCAACTCCAATCGGTGTTTAATTTCAACGACTCCTAATTTCAACGCCTACTAGTTTCAACTTACATCGATAACACTAACATCGATCACATCGATATCTGGTATAGTCTATAAGATTTATGTGGCAAGGATCGAAGGGGCCACAATATATATATATACACTTCTCATCAAAAAAATCGAAACACTTCCGTTTTCATTGTTTCTGTCCGAATTTAACACAAAAAAGAATTCATACGATGAAAAAAAATACATAAATGTATAGCTGGCAGTTTGGCCATTACAGTAATAAGCGAAAATTCTAAATTCAAAATTAGAATTTCATTTGTTTATCTTATAAACGAAATGAATCACTGTTTTGAGACAAATGTGTGTTTAGGGTTGGAGTACATTTAGCGTTTAAAAACTAAAAATTGGCGCCTATCCTTAAACTTTTTGTTTTTTATTTCAATACTGTGACTTTGGGACGTCTGAAAAAAGGTTTTTTTTCTAAAACGTATGGATACTTCGCCCACAGAAGCCGCCCAAGTTGTGGCATTGCTGGATTCTGGCCTTAGTCAGCGTGTTGTGGCTGCAAGACTGCATCTAAGCCTGTCATCTGTTCATAGAGTCTATAAACGTTATCGGGAGACTGGTTTGTTCACGCGCCGTTCAGGATCTGGCAGGAATCGGGTCACTTCTGAGCGAGATGATCGATTTATTGTAACAACTTCTTTAAGAAATCGACGCCTTAACGCTTTTCAACTGCAGCAGCGGCTTCGTGTTGTACGAAGGGTGGCTGTAAGTGACTCTACAATTAGAAGAAGGTTGAAGGATCGTGGACTGGTACCGCATAAGCCAGCAAATGGGCCGAAATTAACTGCAGACCATCGAAGAGCGCGCCTTAACTTTGCACGTGAGCACCTAAATTGGTCATACCTACAGTGGAGCAAAGTTCTCTTTTCTGATGAGTGTAAAATTATGCTGTATGGTAACGACGGAAGGAACAAGGTCTACAGAAGAGACGGAGAACGCTATGCACAATGCTGCATTGAAGAAAAGGTCAGCTATGGTGGCGGTTCGTGGACGGTTTGGGGAGGAATCAGCGCCGACGGTAAGACAGAGCTTGCTTTCGTGTCTGGGCCACGTCTGCCTGCACTAAACTGTCATCGGTACGTCGAAGAGTGTCTCGAGCCTCATGTGATGCCCTATGCACATTTTATTGGCAACGGCTTCATATTCATGCACGACAATGCTAGGGCTCACACCGCGGGCGTCGTACGAGATTATCTTAACGAAGTCGATATCTCTATTATGGAATGGCCAGCAAGAAGCCCGGACATGAATCCCATTGAACATCTGTGGGATGAATTAAAGAGACGAATTCGAGCAAGAGATCCTGCCCCAGAAACACTTAGCCAGCTGCAAGATGCAATCCAAGAGGAATGGGACAATATACCACAGCATGTGATCGTGACTCTCATCCGATCGATGAAGAACCGTATGGAAGCAGTAATTAGGGCTCGGGGAGGGAATACAAGTTATTAAATAAACGTTTTTTAGGTTTTTTTTCATTTACGTGTGTTGTTTTATCCATTTCCTTTATACTCCATACGGAATAAAAATGACTCATTTAACAAAATACGAAACCTATGAAAAATTCATTTAAATTTAGAACATTAACATTAAGATTTGATAAGCTCATATTACTCACTATTAAACGACATTTAACATTTATTCCTAAATGTACACATTTTTCTGATAATCCTGACAAAACGTAAACTTGCAAGGTGTTTCGATTTTTTTGATGAGAAGTGTATATATAATCGTGAGATTATGTATTCATATTAATTTGTGTGGATAATATTGTGCAAACAAAAATTGCTACCTTAGTAGTTACACTTATAGTTTGTTTGTAATTATTTTATGTAAGTAATATTATATTTTTTTTATGGTATTCCATTGTATTGTAAATTAGGAACATTTTCCAGTTTAAAGATATTGCAAATAGAATCATTCTACACTAAATAAGAGAAGATTTAATTACCATACATTAAATAATTAATTAATTAGCCACACTAGCATTCCATCTTCTCTGTCTACCCCAATGGGAAACAGGCGTGATCTTATGTATGTATGTATGACATGATGATGATGATGATGATGTATGACATTACTCAAAGAAACTGTACAATCATCGCGACGTGCCGTGGGTGGCACTCGAGGTACCAGGACCACATAATCAGCGAGTATTTGTATAATCCTAACATCTCGGTCAGCACACCCCTCCAGAACTGATTGTCATTGTCAACTTGGACGCGGTACCATGGGTTACAACTCGATAGTTTATCACTGGGAAATGTTTATTGGAATTATTATTTTGGTTATCGTCTAAGCAGACAATCGTTAGATAGATAGATAGATAAAATACTTTATTGAGCACAATGGACACAAAATACAGAGATAAGGACAACATATACAGAAAAGAACAATAGGCGGCTTTATTGGTCATGCAGCAATTTCTTCCAGGCAACCTTTCGATACAGGAAAATTTACTATTTATTTTCGGTAGGTTGTTATTTTGATAAAATATGTATATTACTACTACCACTATCATGTGGGTTGTGAGGTGAATTACCAACTTCATCAACCCTGGTGTCAGGGTTATTATTGAGTCGCCAAAGGCCCTTGACATGTTCCGGAGGTCCCCGGGTTCGAATCCCGGCGGGGACAAATCACAAGAATTCCTTTGACTCCTAGTTTGGTTAGGACATTGCAGGCTGATCACCTGATTGTCCAAAAAGTAAAAAGATCCGTGCTTCGGAAGGCACGTTAAGCCGTTGGTCCCGGTTATTACTTACTGATGTAAGTACGTAGTCGTTACATGGGTCATGTCAGGGGCCTATGGCGGCTCAGTAATAACCCTGACACCAGGGTTGATGAAGTTGGTAATTCACCTCACAATCCACACGATAGAAGAAGACCTATGCTTAAGACAAGTGGGCTTAACAAGAGTTGCGGGTTCAAGTCCCGTCCAAGTCAGAATTTTATGGATTTAATTTTCTCTTTGATGTTTGTAGAGGTTCAAACTTAATTATTATTTATTTTAAACAAAAAATTGTCTACTTCTCCACTGTTTAATGGATATATCATTATACATATAAACCTTCCTCTTGAATCACTCTATCTATTAAAAAAACGGCATCAAAATCCGTTGCGTAGTTTTAAAGATTTAAGAGTACATAAGGATTTAGGGACAGAAAAAGCGACTTTGTTTTATACTATGTAGTGATTTAGCAGAAAATGCATAAAATAGTACATTTAGGTTTACTGCCATTTCAAAAAGGCTATTATGTAAGCTACCACAAAACTTTATAAGTGTGTTTATGGTCATTGGCTAATAACTTTCTAAATACATTTGCGAAGTAGCCTGGTAACTGGTAAACTAACTTAGGCTATTTATGTAGGTATGTAAGTACTTACTTAGGTTTCTCTGATAGGTATGCTATAGCAGACGATTATAGATGGACAAATCCATCAGGATTTGAACACGGTGCATGGGTAAACCCCCGGTAAACAAGAGCAAGGGCCCGTCTTCTGGGTGTGTAGCAGTAGCTGGTTATTTATACCAAAGACATACACACCCCACACACACCACACACACACTTCACACACTACATCCACCACATTCACACACCACTCCATCCGTTCTGCATTTTTGTAATTTTTTAAATGATATTTTTGTTTTGATTTCGTGTGTGGCGTCTTTTTTTAATAAACAATTCTTATCCTATTCACTTATTCACACACGCACACATCTTCATTTGCCATCAGGTGGTTTTGAGGTCAAACGCAAACCTTACTTGATTTAAACAAAAAAGAAAATAAAACCCTTCCCACTTCGCCATCAATCAGCGGCAGCAATCAATAAATTTCATACTTATTGGTTTGCTTACGTTTAATTGTTATAGCCGTACATTGACCACACGCAAAAACAACAATCAAGATACCAAAAGATACTGTTGTAGTAAAAAAGTTTTTAATTACCGACTTCTCAATACTCGGACACAATTGCTCATATGCATTCCGCTTGTAATTGAAAAGCTCTTTGAAGTGGGATCTGCCAGCGATGGAGTACTACCGAGCAATTAGTACGACGAGTGGTACCACCGCAAGCATAAAGTTTAACATGTTATTATTCCTATTCCGACACCCGCATCCTCCAGAGGATGGGGACATAGGAAATAGATAACAGTGGGTAAACAGTGGGTACACTCCATACTAGCGCTTAGTTAGCGCCTGGACTTGTGCATGCTGTCCGAACGCTATTTATTTTTGATGTGATTTATTGTAGCTTTGCCGCAGATATCATTAGCTACTTGATCGGTTAAATGGGGAGCGATCTTAGGGCTCTAATTTGTATCCGTTACCACAACGATATTCTCTCATCGGTCGCACCGCTATACTATACTGGCTTGCAAAAGTAAGTAAGTACTACACTTTTCAAATTTAAAATACGTTCTATAGTAGTTAGAAATTTATAATAAAATACGTTTTATAAATAATTTTGCAGGAAGTGTATTTATTATTCACTACTAGTGACACGATCAGCCTTCACCTGGATACAAGTATTATAACTATAACAGAGTAACAACCGCATGCAAATCTATTCAGTGGTTCTCGAAATAAGCACAAACTTTGTGTTATTGTGTTGATATATATGTAATTATTTTTCTAATAATTAGAAATGTTTAATCGGAGATGTCCTTACAAAAGGTTTAGTACTCCGAACCGGCGTGCGTGTATAAAACTATTGATGAATGTGGAGGAACCAAGAGAAGTGTGTCAGGATCGAAGCGGATGGAATTCCATAGTCTCTGCTTACCCCGGTGGGAAATAGGCGTGAGTTTATGTATGTATGTTATTTCTAAACAAACTCAATTCGATGATCGTGAACTTACCGAAGCGTGCCTTATCAAGGTGTCATATCTTCATTTACACCAGCGATTGTTCTTCCCTTCAAATAAGAAACCCTGCCCGATGAGCATGTAGAACTTTAAAAACCAACCAAACTATAGTACGGAGTGTTCCTACTATTTTATTTTGTCTACGACAAATAGAAAATAAAAAAATAAACCCCATTCGACCGTAGAGACCACGTCTGTTTGTTTTCGCTGTCCAAAAATGCATTCGTCACGCCCTGCAGTGAATAACAATCCACCCTTCGAGACAATTCTTATACTGGTTTGGGTACAAACTGTTTTTGGGTGTCGTAGCATACTAGCATCACGCCCGTATCCCCGAAGGGGTAGGCAGAGGTGTATAGTACATCTTCGTCATACTTAAGGCACCGTTTAGAGCTCGAGCTAGGATTCGAACCGGTGACACTAAAATATCAGTCTTACGCAAAAGGTACAGAGTTAGTTTTATGTACATAAAGCTGCATTCGTGTCATAAAATCGCCAATCGTGCAGGCGACTATATTTAGTGCTCACAATAAAATCCATCAATAAACTTTATTGCACCAACAAAAACGTAAGTAGCACACAACAGGCATTTCGGTCGCATAAAGCAATCACTTCCAGGCAACCATATATCCCTTAGTTTAGTTTAAATGATACAATCATTGATTAAAATATTTTGTTTGGTATATACAACACTAACTCGTATTTTTAAAAACGTACACAAGATAGACAGTCGGAAAAAAGTTTAATAGTTACAAAGAAAGCTGACAAAATTATGTATAAAAAGTTTTTAATTTAAATCCCTAAATTCTATAGGTTTGGAAAAAAAATATTTTAGTACTTATACGTAGTTTTGCAGACCAGAGTATTTAAAGAAACAGCCTAGAAACGATAGATGTATAACGATAGGTTGATGTATTGAAACAAATATATGAATTGTCCTGCAGATGTGTTATTGTTGAAGTAAAGGATTTGAAGATAATCGACCGAAGAAAATCGGATTTAGTTTCGTTTTGTTATAGTTATTGATTCTTTGTTGCCGGTTTATTATTTTCAATGCGTTCATTGTGGAAGAATCTGTCAATATAATCTACTGTGTTGGAGACACTTTGTCATCTTGTCCACAGGGACTAGACTGGACGGTTGAACAGTGTCTTCTTTTAACATAGCACATAACATAGTATCACGCTTGTAGCCCCGAAGGGGTAGGCAGAGGCCACAGGTATTTAGGTTTTTTGGAGGTGAAGAGGTGTTTGTTCTTTTTCTCGTTTGGATTCACAAAACATTATCGATAACTTTTTGATTTGACTTATTTTAGTTTGCTTCAGATGTTAACAACTACTTACCAACCCAGACACTCCAAACTAAAATCTCATTCTTACCGTGTTCTGCTTAACGCGTAAGTGCGAGCGAGAAGCAGTCGGCGCGCTCTCTCCTCTACTCCTTAGCAGCTTACAGCCATTTACGATTAAAGTAAGACCGAGATAGTGAGGTTGGCGCCCGATATGAAGGTGCTGAGCGGTGATTTACCGTTCTATATTATTCTTTATTCTATGACAAAGATATTGCAGCCAGAGAGAAAATTCGTCAAAAGATGATAACCAGTTACTTTTAATAAGTATTTATGTCAGATTTATGCTTCTAATTATGTATGTTGACAAGTTTCTCATTATACTAAGTATGTAATATTTGTTATTAAGTCGGTAAAGATTTATTTCGTCAAATGTGTGAAAGTGTTTCACGCCACTCGTTTTCTCTATTTTAAATAAATCTTATTAATATTTTAATTCTGAATATTAACTACATATATTCACACCTCTAGCTATGAATATATGTGTGGCAAGTTTATAATTTATGATACTTACTTAATATTTATAATAGGTGAACTTTTGAATCTCTTTGTGTGTAAATCGCATATTAACTTATAAATTAAATTGTCTTACACACAATGTATTTTAAGTTTTTTTTGTGTAATAAAAAATTGTACAGAGCTGGTCTGAGAAACTACATAGATTCGCACCTCTAATATAATATAATAAGAATAACGTCTCTTATATTTTATTAAATTAATGTAGGTACTTGGTAGTAGGTACATAATGGCCCCGATTTCTGCAGACACATCCTAATTTTATCTTAAGTTATACCTGTCATTTTCTTATCCGCTGAAAAGGAAAGAGACAACCGTTAATTGGAAAATGAATAAAATAGACATCTCGCTCATATGCAACCCGTTTGACGTGTGCTATCAACTTAATTCTGTCCGGTTATTGGCTAATATAAAACTTTGGAAGGGTTTTCTGGATTTCTTTTTTTTTTTTTGGCATGACGCGGTTTGCGTATTTGTCACCGACAAAACGAGGAAACATTTCATAAAAATAAAAGGAATTTAGTGAAACAGGAATTTAGGAAGAAGGATCAGAGGATGGGGATATATATTATAAGATAGGATTATAATTTTATATCATTAACACAGATAAATATGGATAAGAATTTATATATATCAAAGTTATTATATGAAAGATTCTGGATTTCTGCCTTGACGTGTGTTACATAATGTTATGCCTGTCGATTACCTGTCCCTTTCTTTTTCGGCGGATAAGAAAATGACAGGTGTAACTTAGAATTCGATGGTGCTGGATTCAGCACCATTGAGGATATGTTATAAATGTTATACTGCTCTAGAATAATGAACAATTCATTATTATAGAAATGACATAATACTAGCTGGTAGATCATTTAAAACATGATATATTACCTAAATGGCCAACTTATTTCATTAAGTGGAAGCTCCGGGACGTGAGAAGATGCGGAACGTTTACTATCAGTTCTCGTCAAAATCTCGATTTTGTCTCGCGATTTTAAAATGCATTTTTTTAAAGGTTGTGTCGAATTTCGAGCCCCATATTTCACTTGATTGGTTTTGCAGTATAAGTTTCACATGCCAAAATGAATTTGATGTAGAGGAAATAATATGGACAGTTTAATTTTTTTAGTAAGTATCAACAGTGGCTGCAAGTTGTCTTATATTACTAGTGGCTCTGCCCACCCCATTAGGGATTACGAGAGTTGATGAATGTATGTACATAAAATAGGTACATTTCACGTACAGTTTTTGTACATTACTGAGTTTATGTATAATAAACATATTAACGAGAAAAGGATGACTTCCATACACGTACAGCACAGAAATTGATATTATTGATTCGAGAAACAGCCGTAAGGGCCCCATCTATTAGTTTTGCAAGAATTAATTTGTATGCAAATTTAAGTATTCGCGTGGTAAGGCTGATGTTATTCGTGCACCAATCTGCCCAGGAATCAGGGCTGTTTGTCCAACTAACTAGTGTCTAACTAGTTCACCTACTGGCAGGGGAATCCGGTTCGGGAATTTCATTTACAAATAGTTCATTCCCAGTTCGTGTGCTCTATTTACACTCATGTTATTGCAAAGTAAATAACTCACCCCCGTCAAACGACGAAGTCAAGTCTTCAGTGCTCTCTCAACTCGAATCTGTGAACAATCATAATTATTACATTAATTATGATAACGCTGTATCAGACGTAATTGATGCTACCAACATTCATTCCGACATTAATGTTAGAATATTGATAATAAATAAACTTAAGTTATTATTTCTATTATTACGCAATCAATTATGGTAGGCCGTTAAATAATACGATAGCTCGAGCAAGCAAAAACAATAAATCTATTAGTAAGCGGACGCACACACTTCTTGTGCCTCGTTGGAGTCAAAACTTTTAAAGGGCCCACATTTTTTTCACCGTGGCAGCTGTCCCACCGCGGGATGTCGTTTTTTCGACCATAAATATCAATTCTCACAAGCCAACAAAACGCATTTGTATTTATTTAACGTTTCGTTTCGACCCGCGCCCGTTTTGGAGGGAACGCTCTTGGGACACTTCCTTTCATGCGCGCGAATTATTTTCCAGATTATTGTGACAGCAATAAACGTGATTTATAAATTAAATAAGACAACCCAAAAGATGCAAGCTTTAAATAGAATTTCAAAGCGCTATAATATCAAACGGAATCTCTACAAGGCACAAATGCGTTAACTTAATTCTGTTTGCTTTGCTTTCCATCGATTCAAAGCTCAGCAAATTATTTGTAAACACAAGCTCCAGGAAACTCTGGATTTACCGCACACGTGCGCGGTGGCGGGTGTATGGGCGCGCGCCGCGCCGCCATCTTGCACACTCCGAAATGGCGCGGAAACGCGAAATGGTCGCCCGTGACCGATGCTTCACGGAATTTCTCGATTAATGACTTAATAGTTAAAGTTTAACTGTTAAACGGATAAGTTAGAATGGGCGGGTGCTGAGTGGAAAGTAATGGTTTGAATAATAGCCGCGTATTATGCCGAATTGGAGCACTTTGAGGTAATGGTTTCTTGGACTGCAGTCGGGGACATTACTGTATTATTTGATTTACATTACAACTTAAGACTGAAGCTTATTTCCGCATGTAAATGTGATCGTATGGTCACGTGGTTATGTAACCATAATACTTGACTTGCCTTTTTGTGAAAGTATTATCCACGTACATTGATTTCAGTAGAATACTGTCTTAATAATGTGAATGTGTCCCACTCTACATATTTGTAGACTCGTACATCATCGCTATCTGCTCAGCTGCCGACCTTCGACCTGGTTTACTCTCTCGTCCAGGGCATCAGGCGGCCACTAGGTTGCTTAAACTTTGTACAGTCATGAGCAATATAATGTACCCACTTTAGGACTCTGTCGCACTAACATATCGACGGGGAAGAAGCAAATACTCCTATCTTACACAGACCTAACTTTACAGGAGGAGGAAAAAACTGAATAACTTTTTTGTTAATAATTATAGCGCGACGTCATGTTCTGAAGGTAGTTTTGTTATTTCAAGAGACATTTTTTTAAACTAATATTAATTTTGTATATATAGAGGAATTAAAGTTAATGTAAGTTAGAGCCTATTGGTTTCTGTGTTGGGTCGAAAGTTTTGACGTTAGACGGTTTTTCCACTTGCAATTAATCCTTCAAATTCCTATTGTTTGACTTATTTCTCTTTGTAAACTATTCACTGTAGCTTCAAAAACCTATTAATAATTAAAAAAAACAATAACTATAAAACTAACGTAAATTATACATGATTTTGTAAGATAGGATGTATTGCTTTGAATGAATTTCAAATTATGTTTAAATTAGGAGATATTATAAAGCAATGCCGCAACAAATAACTAGTAAATATTTAACTGTAAACTATTATAAAGCATGCAATAAAATAACAAATAATCGTATTTTAAAAAAAAATACTGAAACGACAGCTTTTTTAAAGAAAGTGCTACGCTTAGCATTTTTAATGAAAATAAACTTTGATCTTAAACAAGGTTTAACAAATTATTTATTGATCATGATAAAGTAGGCACCTTCGGTTTTTAATTGGCATTTAAAAAAATATCAATATAGTACGAATTATATATTTATTAAGTCAATAATCAACTGAGATCAACAAGTAGGTACTTATTAAAATCATTATCAATAGCCCGGTCAATAAAGGGGTTGTAGAGTATGTGGGAGGAATCCTATGATTTTTCTTCACATTTCTGAATGTGTCCTTATTTATGGAGTTAACATAGTAAAAAGTCCCACGTTTACATGGTGTCATTTCCGTAACTTAATGTTTACCAAACCATACAAAAATATAAAATATCGATATTTTTGTATGGTATTGGTCGTTCGATTTACTTCTCACTTTTTATTCTAAATTCCTCTCCAAAATTAAAACTGTGGGAATTTTTTGACAAAAAGATAATTATAAAATAAATAACCCAGTTATCCAATATATAATTAACTTGTCAAACAATTTTTATTAATAACTTAGTCTTTAAAAAAATGTTTTGTGTTGCAGAATGGGTGTAGGTCAGAGATACCAATTTTGAGTTTTTCGCTGATATCTCAAAAACGATGCGTCCTAGAGAAAATAACTTTATAAATTTAAAGAACATTAAGTTGTCTACAAATTTGTTAATATAATATTTTTTTGATATTTCGCCCGTTTTCGAGCTACACGCTTAGGAAAAAAATAATTTAATATTGAAAAGTGTCAGTGATCGAATCACCCCAAAAAGTAGATCTTGGGTCCATCATCTCTTATTTTTGAAACAAAGACACATTTCGTGCCATGCCCATTGCCCATCATCATCCATCGACCTCCATCATGTTCCATTAAACAAAAAGACTCATGCTTGATTCTGTAGATAGGAGCTATTATCGATTAAAACATGAGATAGGAGTTATTTACTTCTGTAGAAAGGAGATATTTTTATAAAAAAAATTGCAACATATAAAATCATTATTTTAAGAGCTATTTCTATTCATCGAAAATCACCCTAAAAGTAGGAAATATACAACGGAGATCTTGCCAGCCAACGTAAAATTAAATTTCGCAACGAACTACATCAAAAAGTCGATTTGCCTAAAAATGTAAGATAGGAGTATTTGCTTCTTCCCCGTCGATATTTGACATTTAGTGAGACTTACAGTTCAATTGGTCAAAAAAGTTAATGTGATATGGTACCAAAGTGGTATACATATTAACGCTCGTGACCGTACATAGGTTTGTACAGTAGGTATGGGTTCAAACTTCGAAATTTGCTGGACAAAGAGGATTAACTTGTGTCTAGGATGAATATTGATAATCAAATCCTAATATCTGTGTAGAGTTTACGTAAATGCTGCCGATATAATATTTAGACGTGGACGTGGATCATCTCATCCTTTTTACTGTGTGATAGATTGTTGTTCTGCAAAAAGCTGCAGTTCAAGTAAAGAGCAATCTATTTCCAATCGTGTAGTTCAATTGTTTTTATTTGCCACTGGTTAAGTAATACGAATCGACTTTCAAAGTTAATCTATTTTCAACCGGGTATGAATTTCACCTCATCGGCGATATGTTGCTCAGTATAATGCGACCTTTTGGCAGCTCTCCAGATTGAACGCTAATTGTAATATTATCCTTCGGCCATAAGCATGTGGTTTATTTTGTAATGCAATACAGCGGATACACTGCAGGTGTTTTCTCACATATATTTAAATTTGTTTGTCATTTATCTTAGTCGCTATGTCTTGTCGATGTCAAAACTCTTGCGAGAGGAAAACTATGTGCTGCGTAGGCCGGTGCATACATCGGATAACAACAAACAAACATTTACAACATGAAAAATAGTCGCCGGTGAGGTCGGTAGACAAACAGTGAATAAATTTTAAATATTATATCTACTAACGTTCAGAAACCTCTAACGAAACGATCGAGTGTCGATTTTATCACAAGATCGATGCGCATGCTACTACACGTCATTTTGAGGTTCATATTTCGAACGTGCCTTCTACTATATTTAAAATTATTCATCGAAGTTTTTGAAGCTGTTTTTTGGTTTGTAGTCAATAGCTGGTTTTACACCGCCAGTGTAGATAATCCTTTCATTAAAAGTAGCAATGGAAATGTAGATTGGATTTGTATTGCGGTAATTAAGCGATATTGGTATCGGGTTTAATGTTTTGTTGGGTACAGTAACATTTGTCAGTGGGCTGTCACAATATATCACACGATAGCATCGTTGGAAGGCGACAGTGTTAGCTTATTAATATTTTTGTAGTCGTCCAGTGACATTTCTAAAGGTGGAAGAATGGTCGTTAATATTTTTTATTGATTACTTATGTTCGATGTAGAGAATCGCCGCAACCCGTTTGAAGTAAGATTATTGCTAAGATAATCGTGGAGATCGCGTTTCCTCAATTATGGTGTTATGAGTAAATTGTTTATGGAGGTATTCTCATAAGAAATAGTTGTCATATCTTAGCAGTTATTAGGTATTAGTGGTCTCTCAGGAGTACCAGGAAGTCTGATGAGAATTTCATAATTTGTTCTTGAAACAAAGCCGCGAGAAATTAATTAAAATGTTTTCATGACTATTGTTTTCCAAATGTTTACGTAACCTAATATAATAGGAACATTAAAATACAATCAGTTTTACCTACAGGTTTTTAATAATCAAATCTTTTAAATGTAAAAATGATAACCGAAGTCCACACGGAAGGAGTCGCGGGCGGAAAGCTATTTAATATATAAAAAAACTACTTAAATTACCAGCCAATTATCTTTACATAACATGATTATGTGTATTATGTAAACTTGCGAATTTTGACAGTCCTATGTACATACTAGGACTTATTATTTATTCTTAGAGAAGAAGTATTTAAATTTGTTAAAATGCATGGACATTTGTTTAAGACAGCAGCTGATATTAATTCTAGAAGGAGACGGCTACCACACGAACTAGCAAGGGACTACTGTCCAAAAAACTACACTTTGTTTAGAAAGTCCTCATAACATGTGCATAAAAGTATACAATAAGATACCTGATTTTGAAACGGTCCCATTAAAGTCATGACTTTTAAATTACGCCAATGGTTAATTACTAAATTCTCTAATACGTTTTTATAGTATTAGAGATTTTTTGAATTTTCGACATTTGCATGCTAATGCCTTATACCATGTTGTGACAATGTACCTACCTATCCTAAGCGAATAAATGATTTCTGATTTCTGATATCATAAGACCTTCTCCGAGCTACAGCACACGTGTTTACATATTTAACTCACGGCTATCTGTCAGCATGTCTCGTTTAACACAGCACAGCCTTCTAGTCGCACATGTGGGCATTAATTACTCGTGGGATAAGTCGCAGTCTAGGCTCAATTAAGGCCGTATTAATGAGCAATGAGGCCTCGAGTCCGCTCATTAAGGCCTTAAGCCCTTGAGTCCTCGACTGTAAGTCCTAACCTTATCATAATTAAGACTTAAGCTCTATAATTGCTATAGTGATTGGGTCGGAAATTGAAGAATTAGGAAAATTAATCACGTCTTGTAGGACTCGTTTCCAAATTGGGGCCTAGTTCTAAGAATTTGGCAGTGCGGTATTGTTGCAAGTTGACTTTGGTCTGACCTGATCGAACTGTTTGTTTTGTTCTATCTTGTTCTTGGAATTTTGTTCATATGTACATACATAAATCCAATCAATATTTACAAGAGCATATGTATGCTTTTGTAGATATTGATTGGATTTTACAATTGTAACTAATTAATCATTTTGTTTGTATAACTTTTTTGTGGAAGCATTATTCTGAGGTGTTATTTATATTTATTATTTTAGACTATTGTTAGAGTAGCGCTCTTTTTTTTGATACTATTATTGTACTCGTATTTGTTGGTAAGTTGTACTCATAGTTAACAACCGCAATCTTTTAATTTTGACATGTTTCCTCGCCTCATAGTTGTCTGGAAAAAATCGCTTTAAGCGATAAGGCCGTTATTTGCAATGTACTCAGTTAAGAGTCTTTTGTAAATATTTCTTTTTATTATGGTGTAAAAAAGTATATGTGTACTTATTTGTATGTTTTGCTTCTATCATCTGCTCTCCATCATCTATTACACAGACATTGCACATATTAGAATTTCAGCCCTAATCGTAGCAGTAATAAAATGTAGTACTTTAAGGGGAACACCGAGAACTTGTATTCACTTAGTTTATTTCGAATAACTTAAGAATTTACAAAAATGTCAATAGGTCACGCGGTAGCGCCGCTCGACGTTGCGGAACTGAACACTGTAGGCTGAACCCTGCCGCCCGCGCACCGGGAAGAGACGTTCACGCAGGGAAGCAAGGCCCTCGTAGTTTAGGGTGTCCTGTAGTCGCTCTTATAGTACAATACAATGAATAGCAGTATTGCTTTTTGACGTTTGTTTGCATTGTACCTACGCATAAATGTCATACGCGCAAATGTCAAATTGCTTTTTTAGATGAATTGCTTCGATGTGGTCTTTTTTTCCATCATCTATACTTATTACACAGACAATGCAGCTGTTAGAATTTCAACCCTAATCGTAGCTGTAATAAAATGTAGTACAATACAATGAATAGTGCAGTACGAATGGTAGATGTAAGTTGTGCCCGGCGTGCTGCGAGGGTGTGGTGTGGCACGCGATGGCCGCATGAATCATTGCGCTGCTCGATTTTCGGTCCTTGTTTTGCACAACAACTGCACTTGGTTCTAGTGATTGCGTGTTTATTCGAAAATGGGAACTGTGTCTAGCTCGGAAGGCCAATAGGATCCTATCTCACTAGAAAGCCCCTTTTATGTAGTCGTTACTTGAGTCCAGGGGCTTTTGGCATCTCAATAATAACCCTGACACTAATTGTGCAGTTAATAAATATTTATCCACCTCACAACCCACTCGAAATAAGACTAACTATGTTTGCGCCACCAGCGGTAAATTCTACGGGATTCGGTTCCCGACAACAAATTGGTTGGACAACCAGGCGAGGTACCCTTTATACAACTGCATACATTTTGTTGTTTGCGCCGCTATAGTGTCCAAGAGAGAGAAATTACTAGGGTTAGAAGTCAAGAAAAAAAACCATCCGCTTGTTATCCCGAAAGTGTCGTAAAAACCGACATAACCCGTGTTCTTCAACTCGATTAGATTTGATCGCATATATATAATAAGAGTGTATTCACTCGGATTAGTAGCCCAAACACCTCCACTAACATGCAGTGGTGTAGCGTGGTGGAGTATGCTCCATACCCTCGCTTGGGTTGATTGAGGGAGGGCTTGTCCTCAGCAGTGTGAGGTATAAAGCCTATTCATGTTACTTTGTTGATTAATTTTGCCATTGCCACTGTGGTCCTGTAGCACACCGGCTTTCTTCTCAAAGAGCGAGCGCCCGATCGAACCTCGGTACCGGACTTCCAACAATAAGTAATTAATTTTTTTTAAGTGCCGTTTTCTTTAACACAGTTGGCACTTTGTTCTGACAGAAAATTCGGTAAGGCGTACTTAGTTCATCTTGCGATGGATGGACCTCTGGCTACCCTATAAAAACAGCCTCCATTGTCTATCTCTCAGCGCTGCTCTAGAAACGATGTTTATTACGCGCGGGGCACAAAATGTCACCGCATTCGTGCTCTAAGCTTGATTTATAACCTGCGATTGGTCTCCGCTAAATTATAGACGTAAATATTATTTTAGTCCTGATTTCACTGAGACTATTATTAATTGTGATAACGTTATGACCGTTATGGTCAGAAGTCTTCAATTTGGTAGTGGTTTGTATTCTAGATAAATTTCCTTACGGCCGCCAAGTTTATTCCCGCATCCCAGTTTATTTATGGTTGATTCCTGATAGCGGTTTCTGGATGAAATTGCTTTAGAGCACTAAGACTGCCCAATTGTGCTGTATCCGTGTGTTATGTCTGTAATTACGCAGAATACCAGCGTCGTGGCTCACGCCGCGACTTATGCTGAGCGAGGTCCTTTTATTCCAGACGCCACCGCAGATGATTGGGCTTACTGTTATTATTGTTATTATTTTTATCTTAGTGTTTTTTTCTGTGTATTGATTTCTGTGTGGTTTCTGTCCTGTGTTGAATGTAATGTAGTCTGTCTGTGTCTGTGGTGTCCGGGAGTAATAAATATTTCTTTCTTTCTAATTAATTTTGTTGTTGGTGAATGTACATTTTTAAATTAAAATCAAATCAAACATACTTTGGTTTGATATGATTAAAGTAAGTATGTTTGATTTGATTTGAAAATGTACCTTACATATTAATTGCCTGAAACCTCAAATTGATGCACTGAACGTTAAAAGAAGCCACTTCTCTTCATTACGTTCCTGTAGACTCAGAAAGCCTGTGAGCCTCGTAACAGGAATGTACGACCGTAGCTACTACATACATACCGTACCTCACCTACCTACTGTCCTATATAGTGGAGTATGCGACGGGGCGCCACCGCCGGAATATAAATCAGGCTTACGAGTCTTGGGACTGGTTGTACTCCAACCCTGGGCACCGGGTACTTTGCGATATTGATTCACCACTGTAGGTACTTACACCGTCGCTTCTAATTTAAAAGCCGTGGTACTTTTATAAAATTAAGCAAGTTTATGAAATAGACTTATATTCTCTTGGTTTGGACCCATAGAGCGGATGAAGGATAATATGATTACGAAAGCATTATATAAAGCGAAGGTTGGCAGAGGAAGACTTAGCAGGACGTACATTGAGCAAATTGGAGATGTCCTTAGAAAAGGTTTAGTAAGATCTACTCTGAACAGGTGCGCGTGTATAAAACGATTGATGAATGTTGAGGAAGCAAGAGAAGTGTGTCAGAGACGAAGCAAATAGAATTCCATAGTCTCTGCTTACCCCGGTGGGAATAGGCGTGAGTTTATGTATGTATGTCTCATAAGGACAGATTCTCAAAAATACAATGTTACAGTTGCACAAATACAAATTGTATTTTTACATCACATACTATCGCGGTTACTGTTTAAACCATGCTTTTTATACATACCTACATAAACTCACGCCTATTTCCCACCGGGATAAGCAGAGACTATGGAATTCCATTTGCTTCGATCCTGACACACTTCTCTTGCTTCGTCCACATTCATCAGTCGTTTCACACACGCACGCCGGCAGAGAAGATGCTTTTTATATTTTGTGGCAACTCTTTATACCTATTTTTTTTCAATCACCGGTGAATTCACGTCCTATAATCTGCACCCGGTACTAAGTTCTCGCCGCTCACGGTGCTTGTCAACATGTAATTTATATCAATTCCACATAAGGCGGCAGCACTATGCAGGAGCGGTGGCGGGAACCTTTCTTTTTTTTACCTTTGATGGGGCGAAGATGGAGTGAGCTCGCCCAAAAGGTTTTAAACCTTTCACTCATTTTATCACCCCCTGTTTGTTTGTGTATTGTACGTCTATTAACTACATAAACTGCCTACTATACGTCCCACTGCTGGGCACAGACCTCGCCTCAATCAACCAGAGGGGTTATGGAGAATACTCCATCACGCTGCTCCACTGCGGGTTGGTGGAGGGGTTTTACGGCTAATAGCCGGAACCAACGGCTTAACGTACACCTCCGAAGCACCAATTAATAGCTAAAGCTAAAAAAAGAAACTGCACGTGGTTCTGTGGTTCATCAGCTTGCTTCTCAAATGGGGACCGCCGGTTCGAACCCCGGTATCGTACACAATGAGTTATTAATTTATCTTAATCTAATCTAATCTAGCCTACAAGATCCCACTGTTGGGAAATGCCTCCCCTTCCTCTTTCCATTAATTTATCTTAAGTGCAGTTTTCACACGACCATTATAGACGACTCGACCATTATATGCGCACTGCTAGGGAGTGGAATTGTGAAATTCTTTGCCGTCTTCTGTATTTCCGAATGCATATAACCCGGGTGCTTTCAAGGCCAGAGTGAATAGGCACCTTCTGGGAGCTTCATCTTAGGCCTCGTCAATGCTTTCGGATAAGTCTGGGGGCAACAGCAAACTCATCAAAGGTAAAAAAAGGCGGCGATATTTATTACCACTTATCACGTCGGTCTACAGAAAGCTAATTGAGGCGTGGGTACTAAGTTCATCTTGTGACGGATGTATCAGTACCTCTGACTACCCCAATTGGGATATGGTCGTGAGCTTATTTTATGTTGTTATCCGCTTCGTCAACACACAAAGCCTCACACTAACTCAAATAGTGGCATAGTGGGCGCGTTCAATAAATATGTAATTAATAACAATAACAGTCGGACAGACGGAATAACTCAATCACTGCGGGGTGGGCTGTCCTGAGAGGAAGGGAGATAGAAGGTATATATACATAGTTGGTGCGACAAGGATGGAGTGACAGCTTAATTAAACGGTAATGGAGTTTAGATCTAATTTTATACGTGACTTGTTGTAATTGATTCAGAGAGCGAGTGATCGCTAGTCACTAATCACTAAAGCCCTTCAATGAAAGATGGGATTGTACGAACTATGTCTATTTAAGATTCAAATTCAAAAATATCTTTATTCAGTAGTAAATTACTAAACTCTCATTAAAGTCAAATTAGTCATCGTTTATTAGGCAAGTTATATACCTACACTAAAATACGCCTTTTTTTTTGACCTAACTTATTGTAGATTTGCCGCAGATGGCATTAACTACTTGGCCGGACAAATGGGGAGCGCTGAAGGCTCTCACCCGGTAACTAAAATACGCCAAACATAAAAACACACAAAGATATAGTAAGCCATATCAGTCAAAAAGTCCTATCGCTCGTTTATTACAATATTTCTTAACAAGATTCAAATTCGTTTATTCTATAAATTATACCTCCGTCCGATCCGTCGATCTCTTCTTCTCCTCGTGGAAGAATAAAGTCAAGAGCAAACCCATCTTAATTAAAAAAAAATGCCTAAAAATCATTAGTATTAGTAGCTGGCGAGGGCTGGGTGTATAACTATACACCTCTGCCTACCCCTTTGGGGATACAGGCGTGATGGTATGTTATGCTATGCTAAAAAACACAGGACTGTTCATATTAAAAGTGGGTACATTATACCTATGTATATTCGTCTTTATGAGTTTGAATTCATATTTGGAATATAGATTTGTAATTTTGTTTGATAAATGAAATCACGTGCCTCCCAGGATTTATGCCCGTTTAATAGAAACAGGCCGGTAATAGGATGGGTGACCACAAAAAAAACAAGTTTTCATCTCGAGCTCCTCCGTGCTTCGGAAGGCACGTTAAGCCGTTGGTCCCGGCTGCATTAGCAGTCGTTAATAACCACCAGTCCGCACTGGGCCCGCGTGGTGGTATAAGGCCCGATCTCCCTATCCATCCACAGGGATGGCCCGTGCCCCAATAGTGGGGACGTTAATGGGCTGGTGATGATGATGATGATGATGAGTGGAAACAGGCTCGCCCCCTATTACATAGGACTGAAACATAGCTGGCGAGGAGTGGGTGTGTATATCACATGTCTGCTCACCCCTTTTATGTTACAGGCGCGATTCTGTTATGTTACGTTACCCAATAACGCCCTCCGTGGTCCAGTGGTTGAGCGTAGGCTCACGATACGGAGGTCCCGGGTTCGAATCCAAGTGGGAAAATATCACAAAAATTACTTTGTGATCCCTAGTTTGGTTAGGACTTTACAGACTGATCACCGGATTGTCCGAAAGTAAGGTGATCCGTGCTTCGGAAGGCACGGTAACCCGTTGGTCCCGGTTACTAGATACTGATGTAAGTAAGTAGTCGTTATATGAGTCACGTCAGGGGCCTTTGGCGGCTCAATAGTAACTCTAACACCAGGGTTGATGAGTTTGGTAATCCACTTCACAATCCACACGAGAGTACAATACCTACTGACTAAGTCTAATGCGTTAGTCTTAACACAACAACGCCATGCATATGAAGTGTGCTACATAAAGCAAGCGCTGTTCATTAAGTATATTTCACAATAAAATTCCCGGCGTCAAGCAACAAAGGAAATTACTTATACAGCTCAATAGCATTATTTCACGAATTGAATAAAAAATATCACAGATGTATAATTCCTACGGAGATTAAAAGTAAATTAAAAGCATCAGAAATGAACACGTTGCGTGGAAATAAAGTAAAGCACCGTTTACACGGGGGGTAAGGGATCGTTTACACCGGCTAATGGCGGCGCGTCAACAATATCCCGGTGTCAGGTTACTGCCGCAAATAACTCCGTCTGTCTAATTTCACCTTTAATTGGTTTTTCTTACTGTTAATTACTTCGTTACTGTTGATGGGGACGAACTCGTGTTACGTTATTTATTATTTGGTTAAGTTTATTTCTAAAATATTGGGATATGCTCTCATTCTAACGCTACTATAGGCTGATCCCTTATCACCATAAGGTTTATCATATCCATATTTGGACTTTGTATCACCCCATTAGGGATTACGGGCGTGAGTTTATGTATTTGTGTATGTCTAACGCTACAATTATATTGATATGTTGTAATATAAGAATATTAAAAAATATATGTGTTGAAATTACCGTATAGTAAAATGATGCATAAAATATTAACTCTATATGTAAAACTGAAAAAAAAATTGGTCAAAGTAATAGAGTGGGGTAATTTTGAAAACATTAACAGCAATAGATACTGCAATGCTAGTGAATAATTAAAAACTACGACGTTGCAGTAGGTATTCTAAACATTCTTATTTCTCACGCGTTCTTGCATTTCCCGCGCAAACAACGGCACAACAAGATGGCGGGCTATTGTCTCGAAATGGCGGCACAATGGCGATCTGGCCGCTCTCCAGGACGAGGCCTACTTTTAGATAATGGGACACTGGTTTGTACGAACTATTGGAATCTTTGTCTTGGGATGTATTGATGCATGTCACAGTTACCTGATAGTAACGGCCTTCTTTGGTGGAAAGTTTGATGGAATATTATTTCTAGAACTTTCATCTAGTTTTGAAGTATGATACGTGTAGTCATCATCATCATCATCAGCCCATTAACGTCCCCACTGCTGGGGCACGGGCCTTCCCTATGGATGGATAGGGAGATCGGGCCTTAAACCACCACGCGGGTCCAGTGCGGATTGATGGTTATTAACGACTGCTAATGCAGCCGGGACCAACGGCTTAACGTGCCTTCCGAAGCACGTGTAGTATGATCCTCGAATGTCCTGAATCCCTCCCAGAATCTTTTTGCTAACCATCTTCATTATGATTCTTCATTGTTATGCTCTAGTTTGTTTCCTATAAAGCTGACATAAAGATGCACACTTAAATAACCGCCTATGTGTAGACACATACATAACATAGCTCACTATATCCAAATTGGGGTAGTCAGAGGTACATCTATCCCAAGATGAACTAAGTACCTATACATATGTATGTATAATGTATATGTATACGTTGGATTTTGAAAACAAAAAGGATTGCGCAAAGGCAACTGATTTAACCTATCGAAACTATTTACGAATACAGAAGACGTAACCATTCCATTCAAATTCCATTATAGATATTGTCAATAAACTGAAGTCTGCGGAAACACTATTACTTAGTACAATAACAGGCTAACTGGTATTGCAGCCACTCCAGCCATTTTGAAAGGACTCCTAGCACCTTAAACTATTAAAGTTGCTCAACATTTAAACTGCAGTTGGGTCGTTACGCACCTTATCACTCTGGTGTAATGGGTCGTTATAAACAGTTTGTAGGTTTAGCGTGTAGTCATGCGGTAGAATGTCTTCTTATAGGTACTTAAGTACGCCCCCAGTGGGTCGAGATGATAGTTAAAACTGTATTGATTGTGAGTGCTAAACGGGAAATTACTGTTCGATAATACAAAAAGTAAACAAAGATGTAGGGTTGCCTCAGATGGCATTAATTGGCCGGAGGACGGAGAGATAATATCGTGATTTATTATATACCTCTGTATAAACTTATGATATATCTCTCTCATGAGGCGTAACGTGGTAATCTGTCATAAAAAATTTGATTACAGGGATATCAATATTATTAGTCGTGTGGGTTTTAAGGTGAATTACCAACTCCCGCAACCCTGGTGTCAGGGTTGTTATTGAGTCGTTAAGACCCTTGAGCTGGCTAATGTAACTACCTACTTGTATTCGTAAGTAGTAACTGAGACCAATAGCTTATGTGCCTTCGGAAGCAAGGATTCTTACCTTCGCACAATCGGGTAATAGCAATGTGGTAAATTGTACAAAATTCATGGGTTAAAAACTGAAGTCCGACAAACTGTTATCCGACAAGATTTAACTTCGGCAATATGAAAATCTGACTCTTCTTTATTCCGACAATACATAATTACGACATGTTTTAACTTCGATACTACTCTACTCCGACAAAACGTTTTTTCGACATGACTTTACTAAGAAATGATGCGAATACGATGACAGTTTACCTCGACAGTAATGCTACACTGACATGAAACTATTTCGACATACTCTAATCGACTTTTTAGACTCTCGACGTGTTGCATCTAAGACACGATGTACTTTTCGGGTTATAGATGTTCACGCTCAAGAGAATGTAAACAAATCTCCTCCTGACATTTGTGCAACTATATCCCACGTATTGGAATGTCCATTCGCGTTATGTAAAGCCGCCGTAAAGCCGGTGTCACGACAGCTCACGACAACAAGTCGCAATGAGAACGAGGCACGGCCACAATCCGATTACTGAACGATTAGATCGCAGACAGCTTATCTTTATTAACATCCAGTACCAATCCAGATTACCATCTCCAATGTTTGTCATTGTGTAAGGTCATATGCAAGACCTTATGTTATAGGAATGAACTTTATCTAAAGATGAAATTATTTCATACACGGGGAAACCTACATACATAAACTGACGCCCTATAGTTTGTGTTTTATGTTTTTTAATCGCTCGTAATCCAGAATAAAAGCTTTTTTATCAACCACTTAAGTGGAAAAGTGTCATTATGTAGACGATATGACTAGGATTGAGAAGGGAATATTAAGTTGGTTTGGACTAGTAGAGCATATGAAGGATAATAGGAGGAAGACATAGAAGGACGTATATTGACCAAATTGGAGATATCCTTAGAAAAGGTTTAGTACGATCTACTCTGAACCGTGCGTATATGAAACGATCGTTGAATGTGGATGAAGCAAGAGAAGTGTATCAGTATCGCAAATGGAATTCCATAGTCTCTGCTTACCCCGGTGAGAAAAGGCGTGAGTTTATGTATGTATGTAGGTAGTTATAGGTACTAAGGAATGTATGTTAGCTACTCTGAATTGTGAAGAGAATTAAGTGATACGGAGTTAATACAGGCCGTGGAAATTCGGTGTTTTCTGACTGAAATCACCGGAGCGCGACTCGTAAATCCACCAAATTGGTTGGTACCAAGCCTACTTACTTTGTGTTAATAAAAAATAAGAAAAAAGGTACCTAGGACTACCTATTAAATACATACTCTGAATGAGGTAAATGTTTTTGGACTACGTGAATTTTTCCTTCGCAAAATTCCACTTGATATTAACTCAGAATCATGGTCTGAATCATTCCCTTCAGTATTCATTACGATGTCGCTAACACCCTGTGTATATCAAAGACATAAAACGGAAAAGAAGAAATATATTCTGATGGTGTTCTATACGTTTTATTAAAGGTGTAAATAATATTCGTTATTGAATTTTCTATATCTTATCCACCCGGCAGACGCACCTATCTCGATCGTTTATCAGTAGGTTGTAGGAGAGTTCGTGTCCCCCGGCTGCACGGCTCACAAACCCTGTCGACGGCCAATTATATGGAAATTTGAAGCAATAAGCCGCTTTGCTTTCGATAAGACGCGCACAGTAACAATGTGTTTACATACTACGTGTAACGGATTATCATTGTTGGTTTTATTAAAATATAAAATGGTTTTGAACACCTCCACAAACCTGCAGTCGAGCATCGTGGTGAAGTTCGGTACAGGTGATCGAACCGGCGGGCGCTCCCCGTCTGAGAAGCAAGCCACAGTGACTATATTGAGAATCTGTCCTTATGAGAATAAAGTAGTGTTGTAAAAATGAGCGCTGAGCGTCGAGCGTTTAGCGCTGAGTCGACGCTTTGTAGCGTTTTAGACTCGAGCATAAAGCGCTTGAGTGTTTAAGGCTTGCGAGCGTTGACGGTTCAAACTTCTACGCTCGAGTTACGCGCTCAAGCGTCTGAGCGTTGTATTAATATTTTAATATTTAATTCATTTAATTCATTCATCATTAAAAAATAGATCTAAATCCATTTTATTTCGCGTATAATGTATAATACCTTTATAACAATTCCACTTACTAATTACTATTCAATCTAGACGCTCACGCTCAAGCTTGAGCCGAGCGCTGAGTCCGGCGCTCAGAATAGACTTTTTCACTTAAACGCTCAAGCCACTGCTCAAGCGTCAAACGCCTCAGTCGAGTCCCGACTTGAGCATTCAATCTGCTCGAGCGTCGACTCCAGCGTTTAAGCGCTGACTCGAGCGGTTTTACAACACTAGAATAAAGGTCTATTTCCTTGTACTTGGTCAATGTTATAAAAGTACCTATTACCACTATCCAACCCACCAATCCGCAGTCGAGCAACGTGGTGAAGTTTGGTACAGGTGATCGAACCGGCGCTCCACGCTTGAGATGATGATGATGACGCTTGAGAAGCAAGCCAGTGAACCACAGGACACATATTGAGAACCTGTCCTTATGAGAATAAAGATCTTTTCCTTGTACTTGTCATCAATGTTATACAAGTATCTATTACCACTATTCAACCCACAGTGGAGCAGCGTGGTGGCGTATGCGTCACATTCTCTCCGGTTGGTTGAGGGTAGGCCTGTGCTCAGCAGTGGCTGCTTATTTGAAATACAGGCTGTTTTATTTGAAATAACTTTTTGGAAGTGAGTTATTGTTTTTACACGATTCGTGGCTGACTTTGCAAACAGCCGTATCTGCATTTTTTTTCTAAAATAATTTGTATCTTTTTGACAATTGCAAATGGTGCAAATCAGACTCGCCAAAAATTTCAGATACGTCTGTTTGCGACGTCAGCGACGGATTTTTGAGCAGGTTTAAAGAGTTTTCCCGACGAATAGTTTTACCTGGTAATTTCTTTTTCAAATAAGGACGAGTCTATTTCCAATATACCCCGCCGGCGTGGTCGACGATTTCCCTCAATCAGCGCTTATCGCTATCGACCCACTAGGGTTGATTCATTCTTTCAAATATTTTTCCTCTCAGACGACCTGTTACCTGTTGCCTTCAGCGCTTCTCATTTGTCCGGCCAAGTAGTTAATGGCATCTGCGGCAAATCTATAATAAGTAAATAAAAAAAAACAGGCTTAGATCCTGGAAACCACGTGATATCAATTATCTATGATCCAAACATGAGTTCGAACTGTCAAAATCGAATGGTTTACAGCTCGAGCCGGGAATAACCTATAATGTAGTTAAATGTAATGACTATTCCTAATAGCACATTCGCATACCGGTCTGACTAATGAGCAGGTACAATCAGCCAAAGGTTATTTAGGGAGCAAATCAATAGTCCGGTAAGCATACACAGGATGAAGCGTGTCATTATGGTGCGATTAGCTGAGCGGTGGCGACCACGCCCCAGCCGCACCGGTGTGGGCAGGCCCGCTTGATTATAGGGTCACTCAATACCAGGTATTTATGATATTTGTTTAGGTATAATGAATTGGTTGCGGTGGTTTTTTGTGCAGTTCTTGTTGTGTTTGGATAACATAAAAAGTGTTTACTAATTGTGTTGTGACAAGATCCCAAATATATCACAAATAATAATAAAAAAAGATGTAGTCTTTTTTTAAATTTTAATATCATACATACATACACATACATAAACTCACGCCCATAATCCCAAATGGGGTGGGCAGAGCCACAAGTAATCAAAGACAACTTGCAGCCACTGTTGATACGAAGTCCTAAGATGGATGGATGGATGGATGGATGGATGGGTTTAATATCAATTATAGAATATCAATGTAACTATATACCTAGTTTGTTACTGTTGTTGTTTTCTGTTGATAAAAACTAATGGCCAAATTAAAATTATTTATACAAGTATGTTTTAAAGTTAGTAATACAGCTTCTGCGGTCCAGTGGTTGCGCGTTGGGCTCACGATCCGGAGATCCCGGGTTCGAACCCGG
Organism: Pectinophora gossypiella; assembly: GCF_024362695.1. NCBI lineage: Eukaryota > Metazoa > Arthropoda > Insecta > Lepidoptera > Gelechiidae > Pectinophora > Pectinophora gossypiella. Next base: position 15,730,009 of record NC_065417.1, read on the forward strand.
TGGGGACATATCACAAAAATCACTTTGTGATCCCTAGCTTGGTTAGGACGTTACAGGCGGATCACCTGATTGTCCGAAACTAAGATGATCCGTGCTTCGGAAGGCACGTTAAGCCGTTGGTCCCGGTTACTACTCACTGATGTAACTAAGTAGTCGTTACATGGGTCATGTCAGCTGGGTCAACCCTGACACCAGGGTTGATAGGGTTGGTACTCCACCTCACAACCCTAAACAAATACACATCCCGTCAAATTGTCAACTACCTCTACAAGTACAATTGAGGAACAAAAAAGCTAATCTCCTTTCGACGATTATCACTTTAACTGCCAACAGTGTCACGGTTTGTCTACAACAATCCGGTTTAACCCGGCTTAATTCTTTGGAAATGTCACAATATTGATGGCTTTAAAAAAATATGTCTTTTGACAGTCTCTACCTGAGAAGGGCAGATAAAAACAACTTTGTCACAAAGTTGGGAAAAGGTGGGCAAAGTTTCACAAAGTCACATGCTGTTATGTCAGTAACCTTTCTTTTTATATTCATACGATTTTGATTTTGTCTTGATATTGTTATTCAAATAGATACTCAATTCCTGCAGATGCCATCTAATTTTATTTTTAGTTATATTTGTCATTTTCTTATCCGCTGAAAAAGAAAGTGACGGGTAATCGACAGGCATAAAATTTATGGAACACACGTCAATTTTAAGCTGAAATCTAAAACAACCGTCTAAAAATTTACATCGGCCAATAACCCGACAGAATTAAGTAGACAGCGCGTCAAACGGATTGCATACGGATTGAGTACTAAGTTTTTTTTAAAGAACGTCTAGGGCCCTGTGCCGAGGTTTTTCAAGCAGCTTCTTTTCCCGGCTATACAGGTTGTGAAAAGCTGTAAGTAGTAGTTTTAGGCGGATGAGACGTTTATGTAAAAAAATGACGATTCAAAGTGTAACTTAAACAGTCTATGTATGTCCCATAACTGGGCACACTTCTCAGATATAAAATATTTTGTTAAACACATGTTTTAATGGTCTAGTCAGAAGTACATCCACCGCAAGCCACGTACAGTCATGAGCAATATAATGTACCCACTTTACGACTCTGTCGCACTAACATATTTGACATTTAGTGAGACTTACAGTTCAATTTGTCAAAAAAGTTAATGTGACATGGTACCAAAGTGTATACATATTAATGCTCGTGACCGTACGTGCTTTGCAGTCACAATATAGTATATTATTTCGTGTTCCCTGGAGTAAATCACTTTACATAAGAAAGCTGCTGATAAACCATAGCTTACATAGCTTAGCTCATTTCTCAGTATTGATAGTTATCGAATATGACATTCAAATAATCACAATTTGAAACAGCTTTAGTTAAGCCTGTCTCCACCAGTGAGTTGTCGTTCCCGTGAAAGTTCCCAGACTGGGAACGTTCCCGTTGTAAAAACTCTTTAATAGCAAGGACACTGGCTGATTTTTTCCCAAATTATTCTTTCTTGTACTCTGATAATGTACAATACAATGCGATGAATACATTACAATACAAATTGCACACAACATACAAAACAAGTTTTACTCACATGGACGAAAGACAGGACAATCGTGCGGCCTTATTGCTAAGCAGCAATTTCTTCCAGGCAAGAAAACATTTATCAAAATTTGGTGCGGGACGGTGCAGCATCTTGTATAAAGTATTTATACTTCCAAAAAAAAATCTGCCTAAAGGCTAGGTAATAAAGCTCTTTTTACTTAACTTTTATACCTTTGATGGGTTTGCTCTGACCCCAGACTTGCCCGAAGACATTGGTGAGGCCCAAGATGGAGCGAGCTCGCCCAGAAGGTGCCTGTTCACTCTGGCCTTGAAAGTACCCGGGACACTTTGCACTTCGCGATTTTGATGTTTCCAAATGTAAACGTTGTACCTGGTGAGAGCCTTCAGCGCTCCCCATTTGTCCGGCCAAGTAGTTAATGCCATCTGCGGCAAATCGACAATAAGTCATATAAAAAAAAAGATGTTTCCAAAATGGAAACATTTCCGGGAACGGCGACTGGTCTCCACCAATAAATAGCACTTTATCTTTTATCTGTCATAAATATTTTTTGTCGCATCCCATTTAGCGATTACCATCATGTATGGGACCTTGTTGACTTTACCCAACATCACGCTCACTTCTATTTGTGTTGGGCTGCGATTTTTTGCTGCATCCGGATCAGAATAGTGATTTGAATGGTAAAATCCGATAACGATGATATGAATGTAGTAGGTAACCGTTTTTTGCAACGTGTCTGGTTGTTGTAGATATTTCGTTAGTCATCAATCAATAATGTTTGTTTTTATGAACACATTGTTTTGTGTACTCTGTATTTTTTGGCACTAATGTGTTGTTGGTAAGTATGCTAAATTAATTCAAATTCAAAAATATCTTTATTCAATAGGTAACATAGTTACACTTTGAATCGTTGGTAGATTTATACATTATGATTATGTTTGGTAAGGACATTGCAGGCTTGGATCACCTGATTGTCCGAAAAGTAAGATGATGCCGTGCTTCGGAAGGCACGCTAAGCCGTTGGTCCCGGCTATTAGCCGTAAAAACACCTCTACCAACCCGCAGTGGAGCAGCGTGGTGGAGTATGCTCCATACCCCCTCCGGTTGATTAAGGGCAGGTCTGTGCACAGCGATGGGACGTGTATAGGCTATCTATGTATGTGTTTATGTATGATTATGTTACTATTTGTCTCTACAGGTATAGAGGTTGTGTTAGGTTGTGAATAAAATTAGCTTATTTAAAATGCTTTACCAATTAGATACCTCACTTCAAAAGCCTTGCACCCACCTCTACAAGACACAAACAACTCCATATCCTCCCCACACAAATACCATCGAACACTCGAGGTAATGTATTCCAGTGTTCTACCGGCGCCATTTTCATAGGAATCACTTGCGTAGGCGCAACGTACTTGATCTTCGGCTGTACAACATCTAGACTCCTAATAACTGACGGACAGGATCTGTCAACACATCTGACTAATAGATCAGATATAAAATGCCGCCCGACACATTTTGACCAATCGCGACCGCTTCCGTGAGCTTTCAGTTAATCAGAACGCACCGTTCCGCTTCTATTAGCTCGGCTAGTTGACAGAATTAATCCTACAGAATGATACCTAATACCAGCCGGGTCTGCATGAGAACCGCGCCGCGCGCGGCTCGAATCACATTGAGCGCTTCGACCAATAGCCGTTTGACGTCCATCTACATAGATAGCATTCGTATCGGTTATTGGTCCAAGCGTTGTCGTGTAGACCCGGCTGGTTTAAAATAAAGTCCGCGCCACGGAAGAAGTCCACGGATTTTTGTAAATCTTATTGAAAAGTCATAACAATGTTACCTATGCCATAGAGCAGCACGGACCTCCCGTGTTATACAGAATCTGTAGCCCCGAGGACGCGGGAGTCTTTCTTACCACGGCCTACTTACTTTTTTTTGCCGTGACTTATTGTAGATTTTCCGCAAATGGCATTAACTACTTGGCAGGATTCGCGGACTGTATTTAAAAAATGATATTATTTTTAGTCTTTGTTTTGTATTGTTGCTACAAGCAACAATACCTCAATCAATGCTTCAATCGTGTCGTCCATTATCCCACCCCTGGGATATTGGACGACACGAGGTACGCTGGCGTGTGAAGGGAAACGACTGGCGATGCCCGGGCGCGAAGCGGTGCGCGTCTTGCCTAAGTCAGCACATTCATGTTGCAGGCGGTAGGCGTCTATCTGGTTGTATCGCCGATGTTTCTGCTAGACAGGGATATGTAGCCTGTGGTATAACTCCTGTATTGATGGGCTGGCTTGTGACTGGTAAGGGAGTATGTTGTTTGTATGGATGCGTGCCTATGTAACAATACCAGGAGCGAATAACAACGTCGTAAAACCAGAAGAATTCTTTATTTTTCAATGTAGGATCGTTATACTTACAAATACTTTTGAATGTTGTATAGACTAGAGACAAACCAGTTCTGGTTTAGCGATGCTATGTGTCAAAACTGTGTCCTCAATCAATAAATCAATAATACTTTATTGCACAAAGACATATACAAAGAACATAAACATACGAATAAAAATAAGCACAATAGGCGGCCTTATTGCTAAACAGCAAAGCCGAAAACCACTCCAAACCATTAATAATTATTAACCATTATTCATTATTTTTATTATGGGGCATTATGTGTCCTCAAAGTTGCATTAAGTAAATAAATTTAGAAAAAGAATAAGTATACATTTCATATTAGTAAATTGAAGAGCCACGCTCTTGTCTGTTTAGCATTCTCCATTCTACTTTTTATGGAAAAATAGGGCAGTGGTTTCCCTCTTGCCTTCCGCCCATATCACTAAACATTCATATTACTAAATAGTTATTACATATTCGTAATAGCCCTGATGGGAAAACGTGTGACTTACATTATAGTGTGGTGGGTTCGTTTTCCGGCTCAGATTCTAAACCATTGAATTCCACTTTATGAGTTTGTAGTGGTATTTAGCCTTCGGGAGGTGAAGGTTTTGGCGGGAAGAAGAGAGGAATGGCGGTTACTCCACCGACAAGAGCGCAGCTCTTAAATAGAGAGAGAGTGGTATTTAGGATTTGTGTCCGGTTAACGGCAACAGGCTCGCCCCCTATCACATAGGACTTAAACATAGCTGGCGAGGAGTTGGTGTGTATAGGGTGTCAATGACACCGTACCGAATACTCAGGGGCATGGTCCAGCTCATGATTCCGAGTTAATATCAAGTGATGATGAGAGCATCTCAACTTAAACTCAACTTAACCCTCTCCAAACAAACCCAACCCTATCGAACATTTAAACAAACGCAATGATAAACAAGAAAATCGTTTCCACTTAATCAGCAACGATTGGTATTCAGCCCGCGGTCGTGTGGCGCGGGCGCAGTCTGCGTCCAGATGGATCGCAATTAACGTCGCGCGTGCGCGTCGCATTGCAACTACCTGGAATCTCGCTATACTTAGCACTTACTTAATTATAGGGCTGATGATTTACTGTGGTGTTTATTTTATTACTTACACTTTTTGTTAAGTTTATTAATAACTTATTACACTACCTAATTCATTAGATGCATCGGGTGTAGAAATAAAATGTATGGCAAAATCGTGGTTCCGCCCACCGATTAACATTGGGCTCGATTGATTTGATTGATTCATAGATTGATTAATTTCCCGACTGGCGAAGGATGAAGAATGGCGAAATACATTATATCATCGTCCTGTACTGAAAACCACGCCTCTTAAGCGCCTTTTTGAATTATCACATTGTGATGTTTTTTTTAACATAACCTCGATTTCTTTTGATTACTTTTAATCCGGGTAAAAATTGAGACTATATTTATCTGGATTGAAACTAACTTGATTATTGCGAGGTTTTGTTAAGAAAAACATATCCGAAAGTGATTTTTCAAAATAGCTTGCGTGGTTTTCACAAGACGACGATATTAACCTGACAATAGCAAGTTCATCAAATATACTACTACTAAGCCGCATATCATGCTCTTATTTCTATATGTTATATTAACATTTAAAGTTAAAGTTTTAAGTGTGCATGAATTGTTTATACTTATTACAGCCCTGCGCCTATAATCGGCGGATGCTGGTTGTGGTTGCGACTACGCAGTCACTTGACACCTCGTTACTCGACCTGCCCATCCTACACCTGCCGTGGTCACACTATTTATTTGCAGGCGTTAGAACATAAACATGGTCGGTTTATATAGCCTGAGGAAGATTTAAATAAAAATACGTGTGATGATCACACTTACTAATAAAGGTAGAGCTAAAACGTTTGTCTAGGAATGACTCTACTGTATTCTTTCGGAAGTTATATTTATGGGATTGAGAAAGAAAACATCGATAGCGCGTTTCAGACCCTCTCTCGTAATTGGTTGACTTCAGATGACGATTGTGGCCTAGGTATATTGATTGTGTCTACTATTACTACTCCAGGGTATATATTATAATAAGTAATATATTATTACCTAAATGAAATCGTTTGTGTGTTCCATTTTAAAAATGTATATAATTGTAATGGCAACACACAAAACTTATGTTCTTACAAAAACTGATGATAACTGACTTACGTACTAACAGACTGCGAAATTTATAGTTTTAAATAAAGAGCGCCATTCACTGTCAGCTTTGCATTTAAACGCATTCACGTTGCATAAAGAAGTCATTGTGTGGGCGCTTTGGAAACGCGCGGCATAGACAACTTGTTTTTTTTTCTATTTACTTTTTTGCAAAATTACTGGCTGGCGCGCTTGTGAATAAAAAGTTGAACAAATTATTTTCTTTGCAATGTAAAGAGGAACTTGAAGCGGACGGTACTTGAGAATTTGGAGTCTAGAGGTATATTTGAAGTTGGAATGCGTCAGCGCTCGCTGCACTGCGTACGACAAAAGGTTTTTGAGACCTTTGGTACATTAGAGATGACAAAAGCAAATGGGGGCAGTGGAAATGAATTTGCGGGAAATAAGATCACATGGAGAGAACATTTTCTCCATTAAAACCTGTGGGATTCACTATTTAAATTTTAGTGCGGTTGGTTTGGTTTTCGTGGCTTAGTTTCTGTATTATAATAGACGTCTAGTGCTGTGAAGATTAGTTAGTAATGCGATGTCTTCTGAACAAAAGGCCATCACTGCAGACTAAAAGTACACCAAGTGAAAATGCGCTTTTTAACCTTTCTAATTTACTTTTACCGCCGGCATTCTAAAGGCAAGGAACGTAATTTAGACTTTAAATTAAATTCCTAAGCCACTTTGGTAAAAAATGTTTTAAGTAAGTATGTATAGAGTAGCGATGGAGCTGGTCACTTTTGATACGGAATGCAGAGAGATCGCTCAGGACAAGGAGAAGTGGAAGCTCAGAGGGAAAGCCTTTGCCCAGTGGAAAAAATCAGGGTAATAAAAAAAGTATAATTAAATTAAATCTCTTTTGAAGTCGTGTCCGAAAACCAACCGAAACTGAACTGATTGTCGGAAAAAGAAAGATGATTCCGGGAATGTTACGCCGTTGGTCCCGGTTATGGCCGTAAAAATATCTGCATCAACTCGGAGTGGAACAGCGTGGTGAAGTATGCCATACCCCTCTGGTTCATTGAAGTGATGTGGGTTTCCCAAGAATGTTCCCATATTGGGATCGTTCCCGGCAGTAAAAAAAGCGCAAACAAAGAGCTTTATTATCTCACCCTTAACCAAGTCTCTGCTGCATCCGTCACATAATGCAGCTCGGACATACCACCTGGGAACTGGTGCAGGGGGCACTCGTTCACTATGTGAGATATGGTTTGATCCGGGTGACCACATTCACAGTATGGCCACTCCTTTGAGCCCTATTTATATAGCTGATGGTTTGACTTTCCATGGTTGGTTCCTTACACCGGTTCGGTTCGCTTTTTTGTCTGCCATACGCAATAATAATAATCTCACCTTTAGGCATATAAGAGATTTTTTATCCAGGCGGAGGATTCTGTGCTTCTTTATATAAGTGGTGCTCGCCTCGAAAAGTCTATATGAGAGCTCATAAAACACTGTTTCTGTGAAAAAGTCACATAAGCTCTTTATTTTTCACTTTCCTTCCACCGTCTGCAATTGGAATACCATTGTATTTAACTTTATATCTAATACAAACTGGACTGGAAAAAGAAAGGAAAACATGAAACAGTAGGGCCCTGTGCTGGAAGATTTTCTGGCCACGCCTTTCCCTCAGCGATACAGCTTCCGATGTGGTAGTAGCTTTACAGATAGTTACATAATATGTTATTTAATTTTTGACATTAGAAAAGCGCTATTTAAGCAAATTTTGGAAAATAAAAATTTTTGAATTTTGAATTTTTTGAGTAGAATAATGAAAAGTTAGCCCAGTGTCTTTACTATTAACGAGTATTTACAATGGGAACATTCACTGTGGGGTGTATATAGGCTGTATATGTATTTTTCGACCTCATATAAAAAAATAAAGGTAATAAATTAATTATAATTATTTCATAAACACACTCCTTAAACACACTTTCCAATAACACGTATCATGAATACACGTTGTATATTAAACTTTATGAGCCTTACAACTGGATATGTTTGTGTAAGTGGGTGGACAGTACAGACCCTATTAGGATCGGAATATACGAGTGTACTGTATCAGAGAACTGGGTGGTCTTGCAATATTACTCCTAAGGAGAAATTTCACACCTACTACCGAACACAGTAAGTACCTACGCATCAACTTTCGAGAATTTTATTTCGTGTGAATATGTATGATGCTTCCTGTTTGTCATAATTATTTTATTTTGTTTGGGGAGCTTACAGCTTAATTCACACAATGTTACACTTAGTAGTAAGTAAAGGCCACAAAAAAATGAAAAAGAGTTATACAACAAGACGAGAGCGGAGATGTGGAAAAATCATAAGAAAAATTTATGATAAATGCGCATTTTAATAATAATAACTTATTTAAAAAATTGATAATTAATTAATTTATTATTATTACTTTTTAATTTATTTAATATAATAATTATTCTATTTTTCGACTTTCCCTAAAGGTCTCGATACACTATGCTATCTGTCTGGCCCGATGCGTCGGGATCATGCATTGTAATAGCTCATCGGGTAGGCGGGGCAACGATTTTACAATCATTAATTAATCATCAAAAATCATTAATTATCGCACTGAACTAAACATTTCGTTAGATAATAGTTAGGAAATAATGAGCGACAGCGCAGTCTGGTTATGGTAATAGACCACTACTATAACGTGGAAATAAATTATATTCTAAGTATAAACTCGCATTGTCTCCGCAAATAATTTACCCCAGAACAGTGTCCTGTCTGACCTGTAAGCGACCTGTCCTGTACAACAAGTCTTTAAATTTATAAGCTAACAAAACCCAGCTTTCCAAATAAATCTAGGATTCTAGACTTAAAGTCCAAACACTTTAGGGTGGTCTAGATATAAACTGTGGGAAATAATTCGCCGTAAAATGAATCAGCACTGCCATATTGAATTTTAACAGCAACGAATAAAACCGTCAGGCTGTCAAAATATTTAACGATATCTTGCGCGTGCGCAGCAGATATAGAGGCGGCTGATTTAATGTTTCGATTTGCTAATTAATGTCAAAATGTTTTATGTATGGAGTACCTACTTGCAATTATTATAGTAAGTAAAGTTACAAAACACTTTCAAAATGCGCAAAACCTTAGCTGCACTCACGCCCGTGGGCTCTACTAGGGTAGGGAATCTCTAGTACACCCTGGACACTCCATACAAAAATCTCAGTCTTACTGTGTGCCGTCTTACCGCGTAAATGTTTGCACTTTGTTTTATTATGTTTTATTATTTGAACTTTGACTTAACCTTGTTGAATGAAAAATATTTTCGTTATACTTCTATTTTTATTTTATTAGTTTTCTATAATTTTTATTGACTTTTATTAATTTGAATTTGGTTTATGTGAATTAATTTAATGACATTTATTTAAATCTGTACAACAATTAATTTCATTATAGGACCTTTGTATGAATTGACACTTTTATATTTTAAATTTTATAAATTTTGCATGATTTATGTAATTTTAATGCACGGTAAACTAAATTTTTGTAACATCTGTCACAGTGCATATATGACAAATAAAGAATCTAATCTAATCTAAATCCGAGTGAGACACAGTACGCGCGCGCTCCCCCTTACTCCTTAGCAGCTTACGGCTATTTAAACTACAGTAAAACCCAGAGGGGGTGAGGTAAATCTAGCTCGGCGCTGGATACGAATAGGTGCGGGGCGGAGAGTTACCGTTCTTTTCTGTCTTGTAGAGCTAACATGCGCAACGTGATAAGTCACGGTAATTTTATCGATTCTGACGATATAATTATGTCTTGTCGATTGGTGGTAACATAACATAAACTGTCTATATACGTCCCACTGCTGGGCACAAGCCTCCCCTCAATCAACCGGAGGGGGTATGGAGCATACTCCACCACGCTGCTCCACTGCGGGTTGGTGGAGGTGTTTTTACGGCTAATAGCCGGGACCAACGGCTTAGCGTGCCCTCCGAAGCACGGAATCATCTTACTTTTTCGGACAATCAGGTGATTCAAGCCTGAAAAGTCCTTACCAAACAAAGGACAGTCTCACAAAGTGATTTCGACAATGTCCCCATCGGGAATCGAATCCGGATCTCCAGATCGTGAGCCTAACGCTCTAACCACTAGACCACGGAGGCTGTCTGTGTTGGTGGTAACATGTGAACCTAAATAACTTAAGTCGTTCTGTCAAAATACGAACAAAATCACGTGCCATACACGCATCTCTCTCTCTCTCTCTCCTTGGCATTTATTATTCCCATCTGATGGTGGGGTCTGGCTTCTTCGTACTTCTCACTTCACTCTATCAGACGTGTCGCTCTCGGAGACATTGCACATGTACAGGTCCTTTTTGACCACATCCGCCCACCTTGTTTTTGGTCGGTCAAAATACGTGGCACACGCATGTTAGGGGAAAATAAATTACCGCTTTCTACAATAAATATTGAATCGATCAATAATTTTGTCACGTTGCTCATGTTAGCCCTGATAATCTACGAATTAAACACATAGGTATAAGAAAGTACTAAAATTTCTCATATTTTTCATTTTCTTTTTACCTATTCAAATTACCACCTCCTACCGTGCTTACTACACTAGGTTCCAGTGAGATCGTATCATGACTCATGACAGCGGGCGGCGGGTATGAATTTATCTGCGTGTACGCAACTGGGGCGCACAACTAGTTGTACAACTTTACAGGCCCACTGAACAATGTGGGTTGGCGCAACGCTAATTTAGATACAGATTACGGAATAATTATTATTAAGGAAGTCTTTGTCCGACTACTTACTATTATATAATTATATTAGTTAAGTATATCGTTATTTTTTTTTAAAGTATATCGTCGCGTTATGGTAAAAATCTAGTAAACGCATTTTTGCAATATCATATTCGGATATCATATTTGTTAACAAAACTTCGCAACAGTTTTTAAAATTAACAAATCAAAAATAAACCTTATACTTCTGCTTAAGTTTATAATTTCATGCATAAATGAAAGTGCTAACATCGCGTCAGACGCGAAAGGATTTTAGTAAGCGTTATCTTTAAATCCTACGACAAAATCACTTCTACAAAATCATAACTCTACATGAATTTATAAGCACATAATTCTTAGAATTACAATCACCATACTGGAGGCAGCAAAAACCAACATCTCGTTAATATGTGCAATAAAACTGACGTATGCCTTATAATATTTAATTTAAACTTTTTACAGGCAATGATTTATTTGTTTTGCCTTATTAGCAAGGTCGAAGCTAAGGTCACATTTCTTATAAACCTTGTTTAATTAATACAGCCGCGGTTAAGATCAATTGGAATGTTTATTTTTATAAAAAGATGAGTCTTGTGAAATTAATTTTATTACCATCGTTTTAAAGCTCTTTTGCCAGTTTTATAACTAGTGTTTAAAAATTACACGCTTTTTATTCAACTACACGATGGCATACGTATGTATTATTAAAAAAAAACACGCGCGTAATCTCTAAAGGGTTGGGCATAGTCACAAATCATCTATGAAACAGATAACTCGCCATCTCCCGTAGTATGTGATGATAAAAAAAAAACTCTTACGTGGTTTTTACTATAAGGCAGCGTTATACAGTAAGTATGTCGTGTCTTTAGGATAATAAAAATAAAATTAATAAAACAAGTTCATTACATCGTCACATATCGAACCACAGCCTATAACAATAAATCGGAATGACAGACAAATAGACAATCGAGTGGCGGAGTGGAGTATGCGCGACACATGTGAGCAGTGTGATGCGCGATGCGCCGGCGCGTCCCACGGTAAATCTGTCTGCGCGCACAATAACGCAGCGCGCAACAAATTGTTATGCGCGTGCGCACGGTATGTGTCAACGCGCACGGACATTCGCCCGGGGAACGGATTAATAGACAGATGTTACAGAGGCATATTCAAAATCGAAATCGTTTATTTTCTATAAGTATATTTAGATTTTATTTATTTAAATATACTTAGAATATCTAGAAAAATTTAATTATTAACGTTACCAAGCGTTATTGAAAGTCAAGATGCTCTTTTGTTTCCTTTAGCAGTTTAGTTCTTTCCATCTATTTTTTATTGTACTTACTTACGATAAATAGACTTAATCTATTTATTTCCAACCAAGCAATTCATAAATCCAAATCTACTACCGAAAAGAAAAGCGAATAGCTTTCATGTTATAGTATAACATTGCTAATGTAATAACCAGCTGAGCAAACCGACTGGCATTAGCTGAGTGGCGGCACTAATCGCAAATTGAAGGTAGCGTCACGTTGCAGGGTAAACAGCGAATAGGGAGGGCCCTGAGTCATTGTCAAACAACTCACTGTTAGTGTTTTGACGCGACTTATTATAAGTTTGGCTCAAATGGGGAGCGCTGCAAAAAAACTGAGAGCAAAATTTAAGACAACAGTTTTCAAATTCAAATTCAAATATATTTATTTCAGACATTAACACATCCATAGAAGTTAGTATGAAAGGAAACTTAATAGCTAATGTTATCTTAATAATTTACTTATAAAAGTTATAAATAAGAGTGAGAGTTTTAGAGCGCGATTTTTCCGAAATCGGTTTTAGTTTTCATATTCGCATCCATTTATTGCATGTTACAAATTTAAAACTTACATAAACAGCCTATATACGTCCCACTGCTGGGCACAGGCCTCCCCTCAATCAAGCGGAGGGGGTATGGAGCATACTCCACCACGGTGCTCCACTGCGGGTTGGTGGAGGTGTTTTTACGGCTAATAGCCGGGACCAACAGCTTAACGTGCCCTCTGAAACACGGAATAATTTTACTTTTTCGGCCAATCAGGTGATTCAAGCCTGAAAAGTCCTTACCAAACAAAGGACAGTCTCACAAAGTGATTTCGACAATGTTCCCATCGGAAATCGAACCCGGACCTCCAGATCGTGAGCCTAACGCTCTAAATAGCGGTCTATAAACAGTTATCTAGGGCCGCGAGAGTGAGCTGGGGTCTACATCCAGAAGTGATACGCAGCATATACACCGCGGTGATAGAGCCTATCGTCTTGTACGCGGCAAGCGCTTGGGCGCCGGCGTCCAACAAACAGTGTGTGAGGTCCAAGCTGAATAGTGTCCAGCGAAGCTTCGCCCTGAAGATGTGCCGCGCATATCGCACGGTATCCCTAAACTCGGCACTGGTGCTGACTGGGATACTCCCCTTGGACCTGCGTATACAGGAGGCTGCCTCGCTCTATGAGGCCCGAAGGGGAGTATGCCATCCAGCGCTGGCGGGTGGGGAGATCGAGCGTGTTGCATCGGCACTCCAGATGCCGCACCCAGCAGAACAGGGAGCGATAGAGCTTCGTCACCTGGTGGACGAGGAACAATACCGGGCCAATTGCGACTCCGAAGTCCGCATCTTTACGGATGGCAGCAAGATAGAGGGAAAGGTCGGAGCCGCGCTCTCCATCTGGACTGGCGTGGCGGAGACGAAAACCCGAAAGCTTGCATTGCCATCCTACTGCACCGTCTACCAGGCCGAGCTTCTCGCCCTCTGTGAAGCCACTCGGGAGGTCCTGAAGAGTAGAAAAACCAGCTTTGCCATATACAGCGACTCTATGGCAGCCCTCCTTACAGTCGTGAACCCCGGAGCCCTCCATCCTCTTGCCGTGGAATCCAGAGACGCCCTTTACAACTGTCATATCCAGAACAAGAGCGTCTCCTTGTTCTGGATAAAAGCTCACGCGGGGTTGGAGGGTAACGAGAGAGCCGACTCGCTCGCAAAGGAGGCTGCCCTAAAGTCCAAACGCAAGCCGGACTATGATATGTACCCGGTATCATTCGTCAAGCGTTTTATCCGAATGGATACGCTTGACGAATGGAACCGGAGATACAGCACGGGGCACACAGCGTCCACCACCAAGCTGTTCTTCCCGAGTGCGGTTGAGGCGTACAGGACGATACGGAAGCTGGGTATCACCAAGGAGTTGACACAGGCTCTAACGGGGCACGGCGGGTTCTCCTAGTACCTGACTCGATTCAAGTGCAAGGACAACCCGGCGTGCGCCTGCGACCCTAGCATAGCTGAAACTGTTTCCCACATCTTGGTGGACTGCCCTGTTCACGGTCAAGACAGATTCAACCTAGAACAGCTTGTAGGTTATAAAATAAAAGTTGAAAATTTGTATCAGTTAATAAGTGATAAAAAATATTGTAAGCTTTTTGTAAATTACGTTATTAAAATAGTTAAGCAGGTAAACAAAAGAAACAGCTAAGGCAAAATGATTATAATGTATATTGGTGTATACTTTGATAGTCATGTGGAAATGTTTAGATATAAGAAATATACCTAAGATGTAACGTATATATATAAGCAAATTGTTAGAATTAAGCCACTGAAAAATTTATAATGTTGTAACTTTAAAATAAAGTAAATCTGTGTGTTTAATAAAAATAAAAAAGCCCCGTGTACCGACATCCTACTTATAATAATAAAAAGTAGACTAGGGACGTAGGAATGACGGAATGAAAGGTGATGGATAAAAGTGCGAGAGGCATAAATGCGAGAACTGGCATGATAATAGAGACTCGGAATGGAAGTGTAGTGTAGTGTAGGGCCCTATTGCGGGCAGAATAGACAATAGAATAGACAGTAAGATACGTATGTAGCCTACATAAAGACCCTGCCTATCTTGTGCGGCAGGGGCATAAGGATAAAAAAAAAAAAAAAAAAAAAAAAAAAAAAACAATAGACCACAGAGGCTGTTACAAATTCAAAACTTATATATGTATAATAGTATCGTTTCGTTTCGTTTATTGAACATACACTACAATTTTATAAACTACATACAACTATGATATGACCAATTGCTCTGGATATGCGGTGGTCCCTGCACTAAGCTCAGCTAGAAACGCGGGAACCAGATAACGATTTCTCATTATGTTATTATGAACATAATGGACACGCGGATAGAATACAGAGCACAATGAATAATTATAACTGTAACAAAAGATGAGATATATATGTTTTTAAACTTTATTTTTATTGTTGTTAAATTAGCGCATTTAAGTATTTTTATCCCCATTCGGTTGGTCAAAGGGAACTCTGCTGGAGTTTGTTATTAAATAATTTGTAATGTATACATTGATTTAAAAGAAGTGTTGCTTTTGCAGTTTCTTGTCATTTCTTATTGTTTTCTGTTGTTATCTTGCCATAACACCTTGTGTAATGACGTAGATTTAAAAATATTAAATTGGGTTTCAACAAGTTTATCTATGATTCTGTGCCCAGCACGGAATATGACATATTATGAATATTATGATATGTAAGTACCTATTGTGGTATTAAGTAGGTATGTCATGAAAACAAGTAAGTGAATATTAGCCGCCTTGTCTATATATTTTACACGTATAATGAAGCTGTCAGTCGACATTAGGAGCGGCCGCACATTCGCGAGGTGATCCCACCGTGGGGATATCACCTTACAGGCCGTCTCCAGGGGTGGTACGATGTTTGTATGTAGGTAAGTACGTTCTAAGTTTACAGTACGATAAGCTATACAGGGTGTTAGTGACACGGTACCGAATACTGAGGGGGATGGTGCAGCTCATAATTCTAAGTTAATATCAAGTGGAATGTTCCATCGCAAAAGTATGGAACTGAAAATTTAAAAAGCACTTTTAATAAAAATAAAATTAGTAACTAAAGACGGCTGCTGTTATTATTTCTAAATGCTCTAAGACAAGAAAGTGTGAGCAAACCTAAGTAGATTTTTTTTTGTTTTTTATTTGACGTGACTTATTGTAGATTTGCCGCAGGTGGCATTAACTACTTGGCCTGAACCTAAGGAGAAAGTAGGGAAAGCTATGAAGAAAAACAGTATATTCAAGATACAGCCCTATCGCATCGCTATCTCAACCAGTCGCGTTTGGAAACTCGATAACACCCAATTGGCACCACTTTGTTCCCCCGTGATCGTTCGTAATCTATCTCTCTCCGATGACGAACATATCTACGGTGTGACAAACATATGCTGGTTGACAGATATGTGATAGTAATGGCAGAGAAAATGTATCTTAAGTGCAGTTCACTAACATAGTTTGTTCGACTATCATAGACAGTGATACGGCTCACCACCTATCGCTTTAGTTTAACTCAGATACTCAGATCATTTGAGGAGCTCGGTGGAGCAGCGGTAAACGCGCTCGGTCTGCGATTGTTGAAGTTAAGCAACTTTCGCAAAGGCCGGTCATAGGATGGGTGACCACAAAAAAAAAAGTTTTCATCTCGAGCTCCTCCGTGCTTCGGAAGGCACGTTAAGCCGTTGGTCCCGGCTGCATTAGCAGTCGTTAATAACCTTCAATCCGCACTGGGCCCGCGTGATGGTTTAAGGCCCGATCTCCCTATCCATCCATAGGGAAGGCCCGTGCCCCAGCAGTGGGGACGTTAATGGGCTGATGATGATGATGACTCAGATCATTTAGCGATTAATGTACCTCTGACTAGCCTGATTGGGAAAACTGGAAACCTGGATGGTTGGAAAACATACTAATATTT
Source organism: Pectinophora gossypiella (assembly GCF_024362695.1). Lineage (NCBI taxonomy): Eukaryota > Metazoa > Arthropoda > Insecta > Lepidoptera > Gelechiidae > Pectinophora > Pectinophora gossypiella. The sequence goes on from NC_065417.1 coordinate 15,746,700, forward strand.
CATTAGGTTACGGAATATTACGTAAAACCTACGAAAAGGGCATGGGAAAGTCTACCTATACAAAAATCTTATTCTCACTGTGTGCTGCCAAACACGGCGCCCGATACGAACTAGTGCGGAGAATTACTGTTCTATACGTAGTAATATTCTTTATCCTCACGGAATAGAAGAAAGAGGTTGGAAGGGCCAAGTGAAACGCGCGCCATACAAGTATGAGCAACTAGTTCATACTTCAGCTTTGCACTCCATTTCTCCACAAACTTTATGACGCACGGAGCTCTGCGGTAGTATATTAAAAGGTCGTCTTGTACATTAAGACAGTAGTTAAACAAAAACTTTACAAAAAAGGTTATTATAAAGTTAGTGATTATTTAGAAGATATGAATGCATGGGATTAACTGTCTGAGAACTGATATTAGGCAGCTAAATTACTCAATTGTATATCAATATTTTATATTTATTTTTATTTTTTTTAAAGAACGTCTAGGGCCCTGTGCCGAGGTTTTTCTTGCAGCTTCTTTTCCACGGCTATACAGGTTGTGAGAAGCTGCAGTAGTTTTAGGCGGATGAGACGTTCGTTATGTAAAAATTGACGATTCAAAGTGTAACTATGTTACCTACTGAATAAAGATATTTTTGAATTTGAATTTTGAATTTGAATTATACTCTGCAGGGCAAAAAAACAAATATCGACTATCATGCAAGGTGATCCCTCCTTATCACAGGAAAGCTAAAAACCTTAGTATGATCGGCTATTTATCAAAGAAATACTATTTTTATTATCTTACGAAAAGTAATGATAAAATTGCAGCATATCACATAAAATATACATTACCGGTAATGTGGCTATGGAATTAAAGAATCAGTGGAGCTATCGTAGTTATCTGCTTGCAGGAGTAGTAGTAAAAGAGAGTGGGGTTGAACCAGCGACAGCGGTTCTCATTCTAAATGCGCCTTTCCTTCTCATCATCATCATCAGCCCATTAACGTCCTCACTGCTGGGGCACGGGCCTTCCCTATGGATGGATAGGAAGATCGGGCCTTAAACCATCACGCGGGCCCAGTGCGGATTGATGGTTATTAACGACTGCTAATGCAGCCGGGACCAACGGCTTAACGTGCCTTCCGAAGCATGGAGGAGCTCGAGATGAAAACTTTTTTTTGTGGTCACCCATCCTATGACCGGCCTTTGCGAAAGTTGCTTAACTTCAACAATCGCAGACCGAGCGCGTTTACCGCTGCGCCACCGAGCTCCTCTTCCTTCTATTCCGTGTTTATTCTACGCTGAGACTTAAGTAAAGTGGAAATACGCCTGAGTCATTGTTGGTAAAAGGTGGAATAAACGATGAGATTTGTGATGTTGCGAGGCGCGTGTTTGTATTAACTGTTAGTGAATTCATGCGGAGAGGCAACACTTTACGCTGATCATGTTGCCTTTGAGTTTGCCGCTCGGTGAAGGTCTTTGAACATGTCCAAATATTGAAATGCAAAAAATGACACACACATAACATGAGCTCACGACTATATTCCCAAAGAGGGACTTTGCAGGCTAAGTCCCCCAAAAAATACATAGATGGCGATGTACAGTGTTACCTTCGTTTAACCTTCTAATTTCATTGATAACAGACATTATGCATCTTTTATCTTTGTTATTGGCTAAAAGTGATGATTCTTGTTATTACACCCAGACACAATACATCTTCCACCCACTATTATTCTGATCAAAGTAAAGAGAAGCAATATAGGTAGCAACATAATTCTATACTATGTCTGATCTAAATATCAAGCAATAATCATTTTTATATAACAGCATTCGTGGTCTAGTGGTTAGAGCGTTAGGCTCACGATCTGGAGGTCTTGGTTCGATTCCCGACGGGGATATTGTCGAAATCACTTTGTGAGACTGTCCTTTGTTTGGTAAGGACTTTTCAGGCTTGAATCACCTGATTGTCCGAAAAAGTAAGATGATTCCGTGCTTCGGAGGGCACGTTAAGCCGTTGGTCCCGGCTATTAGCCGTAAAAACACCTCCACCAAACCGCAGTGGAGCAACACGCGTGGTGGAGTATGCTCCATACCCCCTTCGGTTGATTGAGGGGAGGCCAGTGCCCAGCAGTGGGACGTATAAAGGCTGTTTATGTATGTATGTTTATATGTCTGCCATTATATTATGTTTTTGAATAATTATGTAGTAAGTACCTGAGTAATGAGAAAATATCACGTCTTTCGAGTCGTCTTTTTCACATAACGAACGTCTCATCCGCCTAAAACTACTGCAGCTTCTCACAACCTGTATAGCTGGGGAAAAAAGCTGCAAAAAAAAGCTTCGGCACAGTGCTATACATGTTCTTTAAGGAAATCACAAATTATTGTTAATACAATTTAGTAATTTGGCTGCCTAATATAAGACCCCAGATAGTTAATCCCATGCATTCATATAATACAAAAAATGGTCGAGCCAACTGTCAATGAAAATTACACGTAAAATAAATTAATAAGTAATTCATTGTTATGAAAAAATTCAGCGCTTAAAATACAAAAACGATTGATTGGATTGCATTCATTCAATCCAAAAAGTCGTTTATTTTTTGTGTTGGATCCTCTCAGCAAAATGTTAGATAGCAAATGGAAAAGTAAAATATCTTCGCAAACCTCGGGTCAAAAGCCCATACCTCATACACAGTGACGTGTATTGAGCGAGGCAGGTTATTTGCGCAGTGTTTGTTTACGCAGTATTGTTCCTGCGCGCACGCATACATGAACGTAACGGTAGCCGCCACTAACTCGGCGGACAAAGAACGCCGAGCCTGGCAGCCAATGGGCAATTAGACGGTAGGAATATTTAATTTATTTTATTTTAGACAGAGAACATAATATAAGTATATTAAATTTTCTCTGTATTCATAATTTTGTTCACGAAGTTATATTTGTATTACAAGAGACAAAATTCAAAATTCAAATTCGTTTATTGCATAAAATGTGGTACATATATGGTAGTAAAAGTAGTAAAAATTATAGTTTCACACATTTCGCTTAAAGTAGCATACAAAAAAATGTTAAATGTTAAAAAATGTTAATGTTAAATGTTGTGACAATAAATAAAAATGAAATATTTGATATAACCTACGCTCACGACTATATCCTATTTGGGGTAGTTCAAATTCAAATTCAAAAATATCTTTATTCAGTAGGTAACACAGTTACACTTTAAAACGTCAATTTTTACATAACGAACGTCTCATCCGCCTAAAACTACTGCAGCTTCTCACAACCTGTATATTCAGAGGTACATCCATCGCATGATGAACTAAGTACCCACGTATCACCTAGCTTAACTTAATAACTCATTGATGAAAGTCCGGCGCCGGAGATCGAACCGGCGCTCCTCTTTTGAGAAGCAAGCCGGTGAACCACCAGGCCACAGTGACTCAAGTTCTGCCTACCCCAATATGAGTAACGGCCGTGGGTTGTGTCTATGACACTCTAACAAGGAAGTAAGTCTACTTTCTGCAGCAGCGTATAAACAAAGTAGCATTAAGGGAAAGTCTATTGCCGCCGCCGCCCGTCTGCGCCCACGCCTGCGCGGGACAATGCGCAATGCACATAAACAGCGCACTCGCGCGATGTCACACTTGTAGGGCTTGCAGGGTCGCCATGGTAACAAACGACTGGGAAAACCCAACAAAAGATTTTGGAAGTATAGTAAGTGATACGTGGAAAATCTACAATAATTCACGTGAAAAAAGAAAAAGTAGTACTAGGGCGTATGTATAGGTACCCTAATGCATTTAAGAGAGAAAAAATAAAAATAAGAAGGTATTAGATAATAAATTGAAATAATATAAAAAAGAACGTATACCAAGTGAGAGCAGATGAGCAGACATATTTGGGAAGCGCTGACGGCTCACACCCGGTACAAAGTTTAAGACAACAGGCCTGAGGGTCGTATGCCAATCTGTCGTACGAGTTTGCTTACCATGGCCGCATCCGAAACATCAATATTCGGAAAAAAATGCAGAAATATTTTCTTGTTTCATACTTTTCAAAACGCGATTTTTCCTTATTAACTTATTTTCTTTGCGCGGCTGCGCTGGGTGCATCTTTGATACCATTGGGTCATTGGGAATGGCACTGTACACTAGGGGTCTAATCACGTCTAACAGCCTCTCAGTGTTATTGAGTTTTGTATTTCCATCCTAACTGCAACAAATAATAAACTATTACCATACTAATATTCTAACTATTACCATAGGAAAAGTATTACGTGTACTAACAATGCTATTCTTCTTCTGTCGTGTGGGTTGTGATGAGGTGAATTACCAACCCCATCAACCGTGGTTTCAGGGTTACTATTAACCGTCAACCCCTGACATGGCTCATGTAACGACTACTAACATCAGTAAGAAGTAACCGGGACCAACGGCTTAACGTGTCTTGCGAAGCACGTATCATCACCAAACTAGGGATCACAAAATGATTTTTGTGATATGTCCCCCGGGATTTGAACCCGGGACCTCCGGATCATGAGCCCAACGTTCAAGCCACTGGACCACCGTTTTTCATACTATGATTATGTGAACAACAACGCAATAACTGTTGTGATTTATTGACAATGATGATGTGGTCTGCGGTTGTTGCGGTGAATGTATGAAAATTGCCAACAACATGAATCATTATAGTCTATGTAGGTATGTGTATACCACTAGTGGTGTTGACAAGCTCAAAGTAATAAGTCTTAGCCCTGTTTGTATATTGTAATACACTATAAGGAGATAAACTTATCACAAATTCACGAGTATCGGGTAACAGACCTGCAGCCACTTTTGATACAACGTCCTAAGGTGTATTACATCTGTCCACCAATCATTCGTCAATCATGACTTGTCGTCAATTGACCTTTTTATTACCCACGACGGAACGGAGCAGGTATATGCGTTTAGGGTGAGAGATGTTTGTGTGTGCGTTTGTGCAAAGTAATGTTATGACTTATCTTCTAAACTAATGATCCGATTTTGATGCGGTTTTCAATAACGGGTTTGTGTTTGATGAGTTCATGTTATTAGACAGGTGTCATGTCTATAACTCACTAGGGGGCGCCACAATATTAGTGTTTAGAATCAATATTATTGGAAACGCCTCTTCAATTTATAATAGCAATTTTTTTCCAATAGTTTTTATTAGTTAATTGTTTTTGACAGGCGTTTTTTTTTTCGGTTCCATTGATTACACGTAATTACGTCGAACACGGTGCTGTTTCATTGCTACCTAAATCCCTTAAAAATCAGTAAAAAGTCATATCAGGCATATTCATGGTCCTTCGAGCCGGATTTCAGAGAAGATCATAAACAATAAATTGTAGATAAATTAATACGAAGTGATTGGCGAAGATTAAAGAAAAATCAAGATCGACTATAAGTGGCACGTGGATTGGTGGTGAAGTGAATCAAATTCATCCAATTAATCCTCATTTAATTCATAAAGTTGAACCCATCACTCAATAATCAGGTAGTATTAAGTAAAGCAAAGTGTTGTTAATTACGGTTAGTATAATTTTAATTACATTTATTACCCACGACGGAACGGAGCAGGTATATGCGTTTAGGGTGAGAGATGTTTGTGTGTGCGTTTGTGCAAAGTAATGTTACCACCTATCTTTTAAACTAATGATCCGATTTTGAGGCGGTTTTCAATAACGGGATTGTGTTTGATGAGTTCATGTTCTTAGACAGGTGTCATGGCTGTAACTCACTAGGGGGCGCCACAATATTAGTGCAAAACAATGTTGCAATATAATCAATACGAAATGTCCGATTACAATTCTGTTTTCAGCAATGTGTACGTGGTAGCTTAATGCATGTTCCCAAATAATAAAAATTACGTCTTTAACTCACTAGAGGGCGCTACAATATTAGTGAAAAATAGTATTGCAATTATATTAAAACGAATTGTCCAATTTCAATGCGGTTTTCAGCAATGGGTTCGTAGTTGAATGGTGCATTGTCTAAGATAAGTCTTATGATCTTAACTCACTAGGGGGCGCTGCTATATTAGTGTGAAACGTTTATATTGCAATATTATTAAAATTAAAACGTATTGTCTGATTTCAATGCGGATTTCAGGAATGAGTTCGTGGGTGATTGGTGCATGTTCTCAGATGAGTGTTATAGAGGTAACTTTAAACAGAAAGCAACTGTATAATATTTAATAAGGAACTTAATATTATGTGGTAGGATGAATCACACTTATTGTTTTGCGAGATCTTACCTACACATTATATAGATTATAATTCGTATATGCTCTCTAAAAAGTCTGAAATAAAATTAAGCAAAATTAAAAATTTTGAAAAAAACCCACGACGGTAAAAATCTCATCGAAAAAGAATAAAATAACTCAAAACCCCCGACTTAACCCAATTATTATGTAACGAAATATTATATTAGACTTAAAAATACTTTCTAAAAAAGAGTTGATATCTCGAGACATCGGTAATAGATATATTTAAGTACCTTAACAATGAATATGGATGTTTACAGTTTTTTCCTAACGTGTCTGTTTCTCGAAGATATACTTAAATGTAGCGATAATAATTTTACCATAATACATAACCGAGGAATATCCGTCGGGGGCTGCCATTAACCCAGCTAAAGTTTTTCTAGTGGCGTGAATACAATTATTGAAGAATTGTAGATGTTTAACGACGACATAAAATACACTTATGAGTATGATTACATTTTTGTTGAAATTTTATATAGAAAAGGCAGCCCCCGACGGATATTCCTCGGTTATGTATTATGGTAAAATTATTATCGCTACATTTAAGTATATCTTCGAGAAACAGACACGTTAGGAAAAAACTGTAAACATCCATATTCATTGTTAAGGTACTTAAATATATCTATTACCGATGTCTCGAGATATCAACTCTTTTTTAGAAAGTATTTTTAAGTCTAATATAATATTTCGTTACATAATAATTGGGTTAAGTCGGGGGTTTTGAGTTATTTTATTCTTTTTCGATGAGATTTTTACCGTCGTGGGTTTTTTTCAAAATTTTTAATTTTGCTTAATTTTTTCGACTTGTGATCGTTATTTGTAGGGTAATATACTGTTTGTCAGAAGATTGACCACAAACCACCGATATAATTCTACAATACAATACAATGCAAAAACTCTTTATTGCACTTAAATCACATTAAAATACATAATTAATACATTATTAATTTAATTCTACTGATAGAAAACTCAAACTTATTATTTCTGAACTACGATCATAATTTGAATGGGTCACATTGTGTTTGCCAAAAAATCGTTGATTGTGTTCAATAAGACATTTTTATTAATCCTTACTACTTACATAAATATTATACCTAAATGCGAAAGTAACTCTGTCTGTTACGTTGCCACGCCTAAACCACTGAACCGATTTAGATGAAATTTGGTATAGAGATAGACTAGTTTTTATCTCGAAAATGCAAAGGCAAAAAAGGTGGAAAATATAAGCACACGCCGCGATAATTGAAATCGATTTCAGACAGAGTCGCGGGCGAAAAGTTACTTACCTAAGTATATTTCTATTTACAGTACGTTAATTATTTAATAATTGTCCTATTATGGTCACCCTAAAGTTCCCTGTCCTACAGGTATTGTTCAAGCCGCCGCGTTGATGAATACATAATTACACAATTTGCATCACATTCGAGGCAATATTCAGAAGCCATTAGCATAGCTAATACTATTATTTGACTCACCGCTGGTTTACTGTGACTGTAATATATATGTAAAATTGAGAAGAAATGTGCGTAGATAAAGTATTTATTACGTCAAGAGACATTTTTTAGTTTAGATCACTATCTCATAAGGAGCCGTGGTAGCCCAGTTGGTAGAACGCCTCTCACTTTGAGGTCGCAGGTACGAATCCAGCACAGGCTGTCAATGATTGTCGAATTTGTTTTCGAATTCATGTTTGGATCATTTGGGAATACCTGGGCACCCTCGGGCCTGTTGTCTTTAACTTTGCACTGGTTGAGAGCCCTTTACGCTCCCTATTTGTCCGGCCAAGTTGTTAATGCCATTTGCGGCAAATCTACAAAAAGTCGCGTCAAAAAAAAGGTATCATTAAGGCGGACCAGTCACGTTTGCGGTTATCAAGTGAACCCATCTAAATCAATACCCCGTGTAGGTACGGAACATAAAACAATCGTTGGCTGAATCAGCCCGAGGCTTGTTTCCCACTCCGTGGAATTTGTCGCGGCCGTGTCCGGGCGTTGTTTTTTACCGCCGTTGTTTGCATGTTAAGAAGTTCGGGTGCCACCGTTTGGAAGTCACTCGAAATTCGCTGCAAGTAGCGAGCGAGAAGAGAATCTTTAAATAATTTAGGTGAATAAACGTTTAGCACATTGAAAAACGTGAAAGAGGGCGGCCCAAAAACCGACCGCGAATTGAAAACTTTCACCATGTCATGGGAGGAAACTACAGAGGCTGCAAAGGTTCGCGAGGAGTAGGAACCTGTTATTCGAGTCCTACATCCCAACGGGGAATAATAGGATTAGAAGAAGAACACGGTCTTCTCTGCCTGGACTTGCGTCCTCGTTTAAAATGATTGATGAATGTGGAGGAAGCGAGAAGCAAGAATGTTAGTAAGTAGGACCGAAGCTTAGACTAACACACCTTGAACGCAGTAAAAAAATCATCAAATCAAATCTAATCAAATATACTTTATTGCACACAACATACAAAACAAATTTACACAAATGGATGATAGATACAGTACAATCTGGCGGGCTTAATGCTAAGCAGCAATTCATCATCATCCGTTCGCATACCTAACCTGAAGATTTAGCCGTTAAAACTGTAGTCACTAATTGTCATTATTCAATTAAACTATCACGTCTTAAATAAAATTAAGTATTTTCATGTATGGGGTGTAGATTTTCCAAGGCTTGAAATATACTCTAGGATTAGGTCGTCGATGTCTCGTGGCTCTGCCAAATCGCATATAAATGTATATAAGGTAGGTAAAATCAGTTACAAACTTCCCCTGAAACCTATTTGTATGATTGCAAGATATTCGCAACTTCAGACATTGTTGTGATGTCTTAAGGAAACTTCGAGAAAGAAATCCTTAGTAAAATTGTCTTGAAGCGACAATTCACATTCAATCCGCGCGAGGATTCATCGATACGTCTCACGATCAATTTGATTTTAAACGGTATACACATTACATACCTATGCGAATAAGAGCCCGTTTAAACTGCATAAATATTGTGTTCGCAAATTTGTATTAGGTACTTTATTCGATAGTACATCACAGAACAAACTATGTAAGTATGGACCTACTTTTTGCTCGACACCACTCAAAGAATGAGTGCGTGCGAATTAATAACATGTGAAATGGGTGAATATCAAAATGACAAGTTTGGTTACCTCGTAGGTAGAACTATCCTTTTTCACGTCGGAACCCAATTTTTCACGAAAAATAATATGAAAGTTCACCACCAAACTTGGCACATTTTGATATTCACCCAAATAAGAAAATGAAAGAGTGAGATGTACGTAGAGGTAATAATAGAATGAGGATGGTCCCTTGCTACAGACATACCCTAATTTATTTTAACTTATACCTGTCATTTTCTTATCCGCCGAAAAGGAAAGGGACGGATGATTGACAACTGTTAATTTTAAAATGAATGAATAATCCGGGTGAATAAAATAGGCATCTCGATCATATGCAACCCCTTTGACGTGTGCTGTCAACTTAATTCTGCCGGATTATTGGCCAATATAAAATTTGGGAAGGAATTTTGAAATATCTGCCTAAAATTGACGTGTGTTCCATAAATGTTATGCCTGTCGATTACCCGTCCCTTTCTTTCGTAGTAAAATAAAATTATCAGCACCATTATTAGATCACTTCACGACTATATTCTCAATCGGAGTCGAATTATCGATGCGTAGTGATATTACATATATAGGAAGAGGGACATACCAAATGTTCCTTCGCTTTCAGATGTGCTGGTTCACCTGTAATTAAAAGAAAATACTTTTTAAATTAGCTTATACTTTTTTTAAATATTTCCTTTGATAATACAGTCTTAACGGATATCATCGCTAAACCAGGACTAGTCTGTTCAGTTATATGTCTTGTGAGTTGTGGATGAGGGCAGCTCAGGACCGGAAAGATTTTTTAAAATTATTTATTTTACCATATCGCGCTCCAATACAAAGTTCTTTCAGCCTAAGGTTGCTTGGCAGAAATTGCTGTATAGCAATGAGGCCGCCTATTTTGTTTATTTTTATCCGTTTGTACATGCCCTGTACCTAAATAAAGAATTATTGATTGATTGATTGATAACGTTTTAACATTATAAACATCGTTTGTTTGGACGACTCTGGCTGAAATTAATTGCTGATTCCGTACTTCGGAAGGCACTTTAAGCCGTTGGTCCCGAGAAGTTACATGAGCCATGTCAGGGGCCTTTGGCGGCTCAATAATAACCCTGCCACCAGGGTTGCAGAGATTGATCAACAGTCTCACAACCCACACTATAGAAGAACATTGTCTGTGTCTATGGTAAATTAAAAACTATCGTAATAGAGTTGTAAATGGGGTGATAAATTTCTGCCCCATTACCAAACTATATAGTTCAGGATACCATAAAAAACCTATAACTTTTATGTGCATTAAAACGTCATAGTCGGTGGTCTGTCAAACCGGAGGGTTAATTCTTTGTTTATTGTATAAACACATAATATTATGGTTGTAAACTGGTCGTTAGTTATAGGAGGGTAAGGTGCGATTTAAGAGGATAGTTGGGTACACTGGCGCTGCCAGAGACAATGTGGATGATTGGAATATTTTTTAACCCCCGACGCAAAAATGGCGGGGTGTTATAAGTTTGACGTGTCTGTGTTAATGTGTATGTGTCTGTCTGTGGCATCGTAGCTCCTAAACGAATGATCCGATTTTAGTGCGTTTTTTTTTGTTTGAAAGGTATATCAGTCGAGAGTGTTCTTAGCTATGTTTGGTGGAACTCGGTTCAGGTCTTTCATCAGGTCGTTTGTTAAGTGTGATAGGAATGTTACAAGCTCAGTTTGCTTGCAAGCATATGTGGGATAAGTTATTTTTTGCTTTTTATAATAAAAATGCTAAACGCATTTTTAACCTTTTGTCATAATAACTGAGTACTGAATTTTGGTCGGGGGTTTTTTAAAATTTTTAATTTATTTTTTTATCTATTTGCGAAGACGTTTATGATGGAGTTAGTTCAGTTACTCTATGCCTCAGGCGTATGATAACCTGAAAACAACACGTCGTTCTTATGTAGATTATATCAATAATTACGGGAATAATTACGGAAATTGGGAAGTATGACGTCAAATATTACGATGAAGCCTCAGATACATAAGCGATACATCAATGCCCAAGACACGACTGTATATTTGCCATCCGATCTGCCCCTATGTCGTTAACCCGTCAGCTGCCGTAAAGTTAACGACAGTGGTCGCGCGTCCTGTCCGTAGTAAAGTAACGCCGCGTTACGCCACGCCGCAGAGTTCCTGGTCGTGTGTTGGTGCTGTTGATTGATTGCCTGTGAACCTAGACTTTAAATAAAGGTGGTTTTATTCCCTAGGTACTTTGCGGAGTGGCCAAGCTAGTACTAAACTTCTACATTATGTTTGTTTATTGGTATTGAAATTCGTTTCGTTGTTTGGGTCAGAAAGGAACAACCGACTGTGTACGTTTTATGATTTTGTTTCAATTCTTTGTGCAGTAGAAGTCGTTCAAACTATTACGTCGTGTCTAACGACGAACATAACATCGTTATACCCTCAGATTTTATGTCCTGCTCCTGCTTGAGAGACTTCCGGGTGAGAGCCTTCAGCGCTCCCCATTTGTCCGACCAAGTAGTTAATGCCATCTGCGGCAACACTACAATAAGTCACGTCAAAAAATAAAAAATAAAAAAAAAACCTGCTTGAGAGACAGTATTAACTATGCGGTTGAATGTGGAATACGACACACACATTTACAACATAAAAGTTCACATTTTGGCAATACAGGCGACATATTCATAATTATAGATATGACAATATACTTAAACGAAAAACCAAAATGAAACCCTCATCAAGCATACAGGAGTTCTTAACTTCGTTATGTTCCGCACCCCCCCACTCGCAGTTCCTCTTAGCAGCAATTAGCGCGAGCATGCGAAATTATCGAATGACGTTATGCGACGACGACGTGAGCCGCGGGCAGCTCCAGGCAGCGGCCGGAGAAGGGTTAACAATAATATCGTTACGATTATTTTAAATTTGGAATTACGCGCGGAGAACCAGTACGACATCTTTTAAAATTTTTAAAAATATGATGTAGTAAATATGACTATATATGATATATGATATGTTATTTTTTTTATTAACATTGTATTTAGTAATAATAATTTGAGTAATTACCCATAATTGTAAAAAAAAGGAAAAATAATAAAATTTGAAAAAAGAAAAAAATATAGTAAATTATTTCACTAATTGATGTACCACTATCATATTTATAGTCGTATAAAAAAGAATAATACTACGTGTACAACGGTAATTTTTCGCACTAATTCGTATTGGTCGCCGACTTAACCCCCTCTGGGTTTTACTTTGGTAGGCAGAGTCACATACCACCAGTAAGACAATCACTCACACACTACTACTCCTCATGAGCTAATATTATCTTCCACAACATCCAAATTGCTACTTCTAGCAGTGACCATAGTGCTAATATAAAACCATACATAACATAATATAATTATATAACATAAATTGTATTATACGTCCTCCCCTCAATCAACCGGAGAGGCTATGGTACATACTCCACAAAACCACGTAGCATTATTCAACATGGTTCTCAGACTGTCAACAATTCTATACAAGTACAGAAGAACATAAAATCCGTTCCACATAATTAATTTAACGCACATTTCAACGCCACTTAAGGGCGTGCTTCGAAGTCGGAACATTTTAATTTGGTTAAAATCCTGCTCATAAGTAGGTCGTGTCCTCTGGGTTTATGGTGGAATGTTGGCATTATTGTAAGGACATCATTTTTATGCTTATTTTATAAGCTAAAGCTGTAATGTTGGTATTATGGTTTCCTAAGGAGAGCTATGTCTCACGTGAGAGGTAATGTTCTTGTTTAAGAGTTACTCATAACACACACCCTTTATCCACATTTTCTTCTTCTATCGTGATTGTTGTGAGTTTGATGACCAACCTCATCACCCTGGAGTCAGGGATACTAATGAGTCACCTAAGCCCCCTGGAATGGCTCATGTAACGACTACGTACATCAGTAAGTAGTCACCGGGACCAACGGGTGATCAGCCTTTAATGTCCTTATCAAACTAGGGATCACAATGTGGTTTTTGTTAAGTCCCCACTGGTAATCGTGCCTGGGTTTTATCTCCATGGCAAGGGCAAAAATATAAGAAATTGCAAGAACTTGCAGTCACACTTGACATAGAAGTCCTAAGATTAATGTGGCTAACCTAGCTGTGAAAGATAGTTTACCAGCTTATTTCTTAATTAACATAATCCTTCAGTTAGAAGATGATATAATTCCAGTCAGTTTTAAAGACAAAGGCGAAGGTAAGACATAAAGAAAGAAGAAGAAATTAACTGAAAAGGAGAAGAGGAAAATTGGTAATGTTTATAGAAAAGAATCGATTAACCTAATCTCGATTGATACATCATTATGCCTATGAATGTCACAACACTAGCTGACGTCTTCTTACCGTCTATTAAAGGTACTTATTGTAAAATGTTATCTTTATTGGAATATAATCACTAATTGTAAACTGGTTGTTCTGTATAATAATAACTACTTGAGACTGTAAAAGACTATGCCTTACACACATACATGCATAAGATCAAGCCTATTTCTTACAATTACAATAGGTGGCCTTATTGCTAAGCAGCAATCAAAGCAGCAGTCATTTTGACGACAAATCCTCTTAAAGTGCATGCTATCAAATATTGGCAATATTGGTTAATGGGAAGAAAATTCACAGTATTTTCAGATCACAAACCACTGGAAAACCTTGGTGAATTGACCTTTTATTTGTCACAATATGATTTCAATATAAAATATATTCCGGGAAAGATTAACACTGAAGCAGATAGTCTCAGTAGAAATCCTGTATTGTTCTCCTATGTTGAATTCACTTTGTTTTCTGCCTTTATCAAATAATGATGAAGAGGATAATATTGATAAGTATCATCAAATTTAATTTATTTTTTTAATTTTTACCTGAATAAACTTTTTTATTATTATTATTATTTTATTATTACTTTATAATCCATTTACTTCTCTTTAAAAAGCTCTCCAAATGTAATCGTATTTTCTTCTCTCACTGTGCTATGAAACATGAAAACTCACTTTAAATTATTTGATATTTCACACATGATTTGAAACATGATATATTACTTAGCGCAACAAAGGTCTGCCTTGCCTGACAGGGGCGGTGCCGTGAGTGTGGACGTAAGTGACGGAAGTGTGACAATGGAAGTAAATCGCGCCTTTATTCCTTCACACTCAATTAAATGCACAAATTTCGTAGGCAAGGCACACCCCTTAGGTTAGGGTTGCCATTATCTGCTCGTGAATGGGAATGGATTTTCTATTTCCTGGTGGTTGCGTGGGGATGCCGATGGTGTGCCAGTAATGTAGGTAGGTTTATAAAGATCTTCCTTTATTATTTTTAACCCCCGACGCAAAAACGTCGGGGTGTTATACGTTTGACGTGTCTGTGTAAATGTGTGTGTCTGTCTGTGGCATCGTAGCTCCCAAACGGATGATCCGATTTTAATGCGGCTTTTTTGTTTGAAAGGTATATCAGTCGAGAATGTTCTTAGTTATGTTTGGTGGGAATCGGTTCAGGTCTTCAAGGTCATCAGGTCGATTGTTAAGTGTGATAGGAATGTTACACTCTCAGTTTGATTGCAAGCTATATGTGGGATAACTTATTTTTTGCTTTTTATAGGTTTTAGCATTTTTAACCCTTTGTCATAGTAATTGATTTGCTTTTTTTGGTCGGGGTTTTTAATTTTTTTAATTTAATGTTATTTCAAGTTATTTTGTCAGTTCAGTACAAAGCAGAGAAAAAAAAAATGATAGTAGATAAATACACGTTCAACCAGTGGAGCATGCATTTTAAGAGGATTTGTCGTCAAAATGACTGCTGCTTTGATTGCTGCTTAGCAATAAGGTCGCCTATTGTACTCTTCCTATTTCTCTTTTGTTTTGTATTTCCTGTTTGTGCAATAATGTATTGGTTATGTGATGATTATTTTTTAAGAGTACATAAAGGTAGATATGTCATGATTTACAATTTGTTTTACCATATTTAAGTATTTATTTAGAACAAAATTATGTTTTAATATAAATATCTACTAAAATATTTTGAATTTCCCAACCCTAGCCGTCGTATGGGCTTAAATAGGGCTGCGGATTGAGATTTGCGATACAATGGCAGTTCGTCACATCACAATATTGTGATCAAATCGAGCTGCGCTCACAATTGGCGCGTTAGTGGCTTTATGCGCGTGCGTCTTTGCCACTGTGCGCTGAGAAATTCTTTTATAATCGTGCGCGTTCGCGTTGGGATACGACACGATACAATTTTTATAATACTACGAAGTTTGCATATGGACATGAACAGCCTAAGTATGTCCTCCTGCTGGACTTAAAGGCTTAAAGTTGTTGAGCGGAGAGGTTATGGAGCACATTCAACCAAGCTGCTCTACTGCGGATTACACAACCAAACTAGATTTTTTTTTAAGGATAGCAGTAACAGAAAATGTATGCGGTTAAATAAAATAAAGTGAAGTGGAATGTGTTAGGATTCAAGAAAATGGAATTCTATAGTCTCTGCTTACCACGGTGGGAAATAGGCGTGAGTTTATGTATGTACTTATGTTATGTATGTGTATGTTAAATAAAATAGATAGCTTCCTAAGTAGGCACAACGCAATTACTCTGTCTTCCAAAAGGAAAAAGTAAATAAATGAAATACCAAAGTAAATTCCAGTAGGGATTTTTCCTACTTCTTTTCTTCTTTTATTTATTTGTCTCTGGGGGGCGCTGGCGCCCGTTTTGTTGGGTAAAGTTTAACTTGTTACAATTGGGCAAGAATTACATTACCTACGTCGAAAATTTTAATTAATTTTACTTGCAAGAATTAATAACCTGTTCATGAACATAACAATTAACAAAAATAACATGAATTCTTTATTTATTTATTTATTTCTTGGAAAACCAACAGCTTACAAGACAATACAATTTAGATTCAAAAATACAAAAAAATAGCCAATTACAGGTTTTCACCAAAAAAAAAAACATAAGTAATAGGTAAAGTCAGCCGCTGGTGGCTGACAAAAGATTTGTCATCATCACGCTCGCTCAAATCGTCACGCATTACGCTTCCAAACATAGTAGACACAAAATGTCAAGAACATAAAATAATTATGACGGTAGACAAATACAGATTTTAAATAAAAAAGTTGTTACTCAGCTGACGTCTTAGTGACAGTGGAGTAGTGTTGAATAAATCAACATCCAACTCTTTTGATAACTTATTGAATCTGCTACCCGCTCGCCACAAGAAAGAATTTTGACGATAATTACTAGAAGCAGATGGAAGAGAAATAGGCGTTGGAAACCGCAGTGACCTAATTTCTTAATGACATGTGTTTGTTTTATTTTTTATTTCCTCTGGTCATGGGTTCAGCTTTGGAGTTTTTTTTTATATGTTTGTATTAGTTTAAGCTGTGCTGTGTCGCGTTTCCTTTTTTTATCGGTTTGGTATGAGGATTGAGTCATCTTCTTCTGTCGTATGGGTTGTGAGGTGGAGTACCAACTTCATCAACCCTGGTGTCAGGGTTACTATTGAACCATGAACCACGTAGCTAAGGATTTGGTAATGACAGTTAGATTCTTGATATGTAGAACCGACGCGTCCCGGCTACTATTTACTTATTAAGTAAGTATGTAGTAGTTACAAATACTTTATTGCACAAACAGGAAAAAAAAAATACAACAAAACAAAAGAGAAATAGAATGAGTACAAAAGGCGGCCTTATTGCTAAGTAGCAATCTCTTCCAGGCAACCTTACAAAAAACTTACTTCATTTAATAAGATAAAATGTGATCATAGTCCCCATTTCAGGCACAAACAGCCTCCGTGGTCTAGTGGTTAGAGCGTTAGGCTCACGATCTGGAGGTCCGGGTTCGATTCCCGATGGGGACATTGTCGAAATCACTTTGTGAGACTGTCCTTTGTTTGGTAAGGACTTTTCAGGCTTGAATCACCTGATTGTCCGAAAAAGTAAGATGATTCCGTGTTTCTAAGGGCACGTTAAGCCGTTGGTCCCGGCTATTAGCCGTAAAAAACACCTCCACCAACCCGCAGTGGAGCAGCGTGGTGGAGTATGCTCCATACCCCCTCCGGTTGATTGAGGGGAGGCCTGTGCCCAGCAGTGGGACGTATATAGGCAGTTTATGATATTTATGAGTCCCCATTTATTAATGACGTAGTTTTCTGTGGGTCGAACCAATATGCAATGGAAACACGCACCAAGTCACGCCAGGCGACATTTTTTGCGTGGCATTAAATCGTATTCACGCCACAAAACCGGGACAGCCCACTTGTGAGTTGTCAGTTTACACCTCCCTGTCGCTGTATAATCCCTGCGACGGATTTGGAGCGTTTATTAATACTTGAATAAAATAATAATGTAGCATAATGCAAGTGTCAGGAGCTTAAGATCATTGGTTCGAGGCCCCTTATAGAAACGTAAAGTTCATAAGTATTCATATTACACTTTATAATCTTTTTGTGTCGCGTACTCAATTGAGCTATAGATTTTTTGTAGCGCTTTTGTGGCTTTGTCATTTTCTTTTCAAATTTAAAACTCGCTTACAAAAATAATGCGAGAACGAATGAAAATTACATTTATACCTATGCTGCGTATAATTGATGTATGTTGTAAATTACAATATCTTCTTCTTTTTAGTGTGGGTTACGAGGTGGATTACTAACCTCATCAACCCTGGTGTCAGGGTTACTATTGAGCCGCTAAAGGCCTCTGACATCGCTCATGTAACGACTACTTACTTACATCAGTAAGTAGTAACCGGGACTAACAGCTTAACGTGCCTTCCGAAGCACGGATCATCTTACTTTTGGACAATCAGGTGATCAGCCTGTAATGCCCTAATCAAACTAGGGAACACAAAGTGATTTTTGTGATATGTCCCCACCGGGATTCGAACCCGGGGCGTCCGATCGCGAGACCAACGCTCAATCACTGGACCACAGAGGCCGACAGTAAATTTGTAAGTGAAAAGACTTAAGTTTTTGAGTTGAGATGCAAGGTTTTTTGACGTGCCTTACTGTCGATTTGTCGCATATGGCATTAACTACTTGGCCGGACAATTGAGGAGTGCCAAGGGCATATACCAATTGATATACCAAATAACAGGGAAGCGTGATAACGCAAGATAGTGCTAGTACGTAGTAGAGAATTAATGTAGTCTAAATACCTATTGATACGAATCTCAGCTTGGGTTTTATGAGTTTGAATTCACGTTTGTATCATATATCAAGTGGTTTCCAGGATTAATAGGCTTACCCCCAATACAATTAATAATAACGTACACAGTACGTAATTTTATTTTAATTTATATCTGTCATTTTCTTCAAAGGGACGGGTAATCGACAAGCATAAAATTTATGGAACACACGTGAATTTAAAGCACATATCTAAAACAACATATCTAAAATAACCCGACAGAATTAAGTTGACAGTTCACGTCAAACGGTTAGCATACCAGCGCGATACCTTTTTGATCCGCCCGGGTTATTCATTCTTCCTAAAATTAAGAGCTATCAATCATCCGTCCCTTTTTTTTTCGGGGATAAGAAAATGACAGGTATAACTCAAAGTAAAATTAGGAGGTATCTGCAGTAATCGGGGCCATTAGATATAACTAAAATATAAGCTTAGCTTGTTGCTGCTTGTGTCCATTTCATTGACTGATTTTAATTACATTTTTGACGAAGCCTGTGGTGGATGCCTAGTCTTTTTGTATTTTTTTATATTATTTGACAATGCATTTAATTAATTATTGACTAAAATATAGCGAGAAATGTCAAGTGCTTAGTAAGGCGAAAGAATCTGCCGCCTGCTTACCGTGACTAAGGCACGACTATTTACGCACTTTCACTAAATGTTGTTCTGTATCCACTTCTGAATCAGCATTTAGCATTCAGCAACCTTGAGCTTTGGCCCAGTGACCATGTAGCTGTTAGTAGACAATTAGTATTAGTCAGGAGGTATATTTACGCAAACACCAGCAATATTTATGGCGACACCCGCGAGAATATGTGAAACTGACTCATATAATACTGCTAGCTGTTACCCGCGACTTCATTCGCGTGAACCCTACTATTAAAACTATAGAAATTTCATACAAATTTTGTACCTTTTTACCTCCTTAGGGTTTGAATTACGCAAAATCTTAGTGAGCACCTTCGTCCAATAAGGAACCCCTACGCAAAATTATAGATTCCTAGCACTTATAGTTTCTGAGATATGTAATGAGTCAGTAAGTCAGTGAGTGACTTTTCGCTTATACAGGGTGTTACTGACATCGTAACGAAAACTTTGAGGGTTGATTCAGACTATGATTCTGAGTTGATATCAAGTGGAATTTTCCGTCGCAAATGTATGGAAATAAAAATAAAACAAAAAATTTCATGAATTTTTCGACAGGAAATTCCACTTGATATCAACTCAGAATCATGGTCTGAATCATCCGCCCCAGTATTCGTTACGGTGTTTAAAAATAATAAAAAAAAAAACAAAACAAAAAACATGAATTTTGCGACGGAAAATTCCACTTGTTTTTAACTCAGAATCATGATCTGAATCATTCCCCTTAGTATTCGTTACGTTGTTACTAACATCCTGTATATATTCTGAATTTCTGATCAAAGGGGAATAATATCATGAATTCTTTTAGTGATCTAATTTCTTAATGTGTTTGTTTTATTTTTTATGGCCTCTGGTGATGGGTTAAGCTTTGGGGTTTTTTTATTTACTGTATTAGTTTAAGCTGTGGTGTGTCGTGTATTCTTTTTTTATAGGTTTGGTATGAAGATTTAGTCATCTTCTTCTGTCGTATGAGGTGGAGTACCAACTTCATCAACCCTGGTGTCAGGGTTACTATTGAACCATGAACCACGTAGCTAAGGATTTGGTAATGATAGTTAGATTCTTGATATGTAGAACCGACGCGTCCCGGCTACTATTAACTTATTAAGTAAGTATGTAGTAGTTACTTGAGCCGTGTCTTTGTGCCCTTTGGCAGCTCAATAGTAACCTTGATGCCAGAATCCTACTGGGAATCGAACCCGTGGGAATCGAAGAGAGTACACATTTGGTAAGTGAGCGTGATCCATCTTAGCCACATCGTCACTTACTAAACTAAAATATTGCCTTGAAGAAATTGCTACTTAGCAATAATGCCGCCTATGCTACTCTTATTTTTTAATTTTGTTTATAATTTGGTATTTCCTGTGTGTGCAATAAAGTTTTGAGATTGTGTGAAACGAGAACCAGGGGAGTTAAAATGGTCACGTCAAAGCAACTGATCTAAGACAGCAATATTGCTATTTGACATTTGTTTGCATTGCGCACTTACTTTTATATGCGCAAATGTCAAATTGCAATATTGCTTTTTTAGATGAATTGCTTCGTTGTGGCCTTTTTAACCCCCCTGATCATCATCATCAATTTAAGAGCCACGCTCTTGTCGGTGCAGCATTTTCCATGCTACTTTTTTAGGGAAAAAGAGGGCAGTGGTTTCCCTCTTGCCTTCCGCCCCGCAGTACTCTGTCTGACGCAAGTGGGATGGCGCCCAGAGTACCTCCCTGAACCCCCTGATAGTAAATAAAAAGCACTATTATCTGTAGATACAGTGTTACCTAGTTAATCATTATAGTAGGAAGTGCCCCTGCGCACGCGCGTGATCTAGCGCCGCCCTGACAGAGTAAATGACGCCAATGACAGCTTAATGTGGCGATATTGTCGGCCGGCAGCTTGTTAGATATTACTGGGTTAGTCCTCCGCGTTATAATGCTTTCCGGAGAGGAATGAGAGGATGTCTACATAAAGTCACGCCTATTTCCCACCGGTGTGAGCAGATACTATGAAATTCCATTTGCTTCTATCCTGACACACTACTTTTGCGTTTACTTCTGTTATCTTTTTACTTTAAAATTAAGTTACATAGGGTGAATGTCAACAGCCTCCGTGGTCTAGTGGTTAGAGCGTTAGGCTCACGATCTGGAGGTCCGGATTCGATTCCTGATGGGGACATTGTCGAAATCACTTTGTGAGACTGTCCTTTGTTTGGTAAGGACTTTTCAGGCTTGAATCACCTGATTGTCCGAAAAAGTAAGATGATTCCGTGCTTCGGAGGGCACGTTAAGCCGTTGGTCCCGGCTATTAGCCGTAAAAACACCTCCACCAACCCGCATTGGAGCAGCGTGGTGGAGTATGCTCCATAGCCCCTCCGGTTGATTGAGGGCAGGCCTGTGCCCAGCAGTGGGACGTATATAGGCTGTTTATGTATGTATGTAGGGTGAATGTTTAAAAAGATGTACATAAGATCACGCCTATTTCCCGTTGGGGTAGGCAGAGAGTTCCACTTACTACGATCCTGACACCCCACTTTCGCTTTTCCAATCTCATCAAAGGCTTCATGCATGCGCGCCGGTTTGGAGTGTCTGCGAATAAAAATTCCCGTAATTGAATAAATTACAAAATAGATCAGTTTTAGGAATGCATTTGTAGAATTTGATTCTCATAGACTCATCAATTTGAGAACCTGACATTTGTCGACTAAACCTATATCATCATCATCATCATCATCATCAGCCCATTAATGTCCCCACTGCTGGGGCACGGGCCTTCCCTATGGATGGATAGGGAGATCGGGCCTTAAACCACCACGCGGGCCCAGTGCGGATTGGTGGTTATTAACGACTGCTAATGCAGCCGGGACCAACGACTTAACGTGCCTTCCGAAGCACGGAGGAGCTAGAGATGTTTTTTTTTTTTGTGGTCACCCATCCTATGACCGGCCTTTGCGAAAGTTGCTTAACTTCAACAATCGCAGACCGAGCGCGATTACCGCTGCGCCACCGAGCTCCTCAAACCTATATACATACATAAGATCACGCCTATTTCCCGTTGGGGTTAGGCAGAGACCACGGAATTCCACTTACTACCTACCAAGGAAGTAATCCGTCAATGCTACTCGCGCGCACGTATATTATTTACTGTTAACGACCGCGATAACAGCATAATGTAGTGACGCAGTGGCATCAACTACTAATATGAACATAGCATCACGCCTAAATCCTCCAAGGGGTAGGTAGACATGTATATATTTATATTTTTTTAGTTGTATTGATTACGAGACTTTAAGCTGCTTACGTGTTTCATTAGAGTTTGTTTTTGGTACACAAATATTTCTAGGGTTTAAGGGCTCTGTTCTTCCCGGTAGGTATTAAGAGCGTGTATTGTCTGTGTGCTTATTAAAAACATCATAGAAGGAAAGCTAGAAGGAAAGAGAGGAAGGGGAAGACCAAGAAGAGCTTACATGGAACAGATTAAAGAGAAGGTTAACGTCGTGTCTTATAGGGAAGTCAAGGAATTGGCCTTTGATAGACTGGAATGGAAAATGCTACACCGACAAGAGCGTGGCTCTTAAATTGATGATGATGATTGTCTGTGTGTTCGTCAGCCGTCGCTCGCGCGGCGCCGCGTGTCCGCTCATATCCGTCGCTATATTTACTTCAGCCGCACCATCCGCCATACGCCACCACCACAATTTATAAAAATACGTTTTTTTTTAACGTGACTTATTGTAGATTTGCCCCATATGGCATTAACTACCTGGCCCTGGGAACAAAATTTAAGACAACAGGCCTGGAGGGTGCCCAGTTGGGCGGAAGGATTATTTTTGATTTGGTTCGATAGAGATAACCGGTGAGTGAGGGAAATCGTCGACCACGCCGGCGGGGCCGGTATCGGTCCTTACAACACTCTTATAATCCGCCGATTACCTACTATATAAAGTTCAATTAGATAGTAGCGAACATTATTATGTTCATAAATCAATCACACACATAAACACACATACACATACACACACACATCTTATCTCATAAGTATTTATCTTTATTTAAACGTTGATTATTTTTGTTAAAAGAAATAAATAGATATATGTACTATCAAAGTTGTAATACCGATTAGGAAGAGCGGGGCTTCCTGACACAGGTCTTTACATGAGGCTTACTAGGAAGTCCCAATAACGGGGTTATATATTGATGTACTATTTAAAGCAAATAAACTATTTTGATTTTGATAATTAATATGCCAATGAATAAACTTGTAGTCAGGTATCATATTCGTTACATTGTAGCGTCACGGGTTCAAATCCCGGCTCGGGCTGTAAATAAACCACTAAACTCGATTTTTGAGTTCAAAGTTATGTGTGGACATTGAATTGAAATTGCGTAGTTTCCAGGATTTCTGTCCGGTTAATAGCGGTGGGCTCCCCCCTGTTACATGTAACTTACACATAGCTGGCGAGGAGTGGATGTATATACTATACACCTCTGCCTACCCCTTCGGGGATATAGGCGTGATGTTATGTTATATGTTACTATATCATCCCCCATCAATCACCAAAGTCAACAGCACAACGACTGAAGGAAGTGACAATATAAATCAATATAAGTAATTCTCACTGATTACGCGCAAGTAAGTGAAACAATGGAATTAAAGTAAGATCCATCACGGCAATTGGCGCAGCGGTGCGACCGACGCGGGCGCACGATCCATCATTTACAACTGTCACTTGTCACTGCAACTCTTTCTACACTTCCTAATTTATTGCTGTGAATTGGGAACATTATGTTTATTTGTTTACTAGTGATATGGATTACTGGAATGTTCTTGAAAGAATTCTGTTACTTGCATCGTAACAGAATCCTTTCAAGAACATCGTGTTGTTCTAACACTAAGTAAGTAAAGTGGATACGATGAATGTAAGTTGCTTATCTCGCCATGAAGATACGAGTACCTCCATAGATATTAAACACTGGATGGTAGATGCCCATGATCACCGGATATACAGACCGTACAAGATGGTATAGAACACTCACAAGGCATCCATTTTTGTAGTCTGATTACATACTTATGGTGATACTTTGTGATATAATCTTAGGTTTAAGGCATTACTTGTGATTTTTAAGAGATTAAATACTCTCAAGTACTTATTATATGCACGACTGTATTGTAATTATAATGATATTAAAATAAATGTATATATATATATTAATTTAAGTGTAAAAGTTCCTAAAGAGTAGATTTAAGATATGTTAGTTATAGATTATTTTTATTTATTTTTAAGTATTCGGCAACTAGTTGCCCCTATTGTTTGCTGTGCCCTAGCAGGGCGTCACATGTACGTATCTAGACACGCGGTAGCGTGTCAAGCCCAGTTCAAGAAACAGAACTGGCGAGCCGCACCGTATGTGCACGAACGATACACGAACCATTTGGAGCCACTTTTTTTTTCTTGGCTAGCTTTTATAAACCTACCAACGAATTATTATGCTCGATCGCTAGTTCCACCAACAATCCAAATTTTCGGAATTATAAAATAATAACCGACAAATACTTGTAGGTTTAGAACTTGCGAAGGCAACTATTTCTATTTCATTCATATATGAAAGACAGACCTTAGGCTACAATACATTATCTTAAATGTTATAAGAAGATATGATATGTTATACTGTTACTTGTAAATAAATTTCAGGACTGACCGGAACTTGGCACCCATTTAGATCTCACTTCTTTTGTCGTTGAAGTCAATAACAAAGGCATTTATTATAATATTGAACTTGGCTATCATTTCACATTTATGTTTTTGATTGGTATTTACTACAACACATTGTATAACTTGTGACTTGCATTAAACATCTATTCTATTCTATTCTGTCGAGCAGGAGAATGAAACGCCATCAAACCAACAACAATCCACCAGTTGGAGACTTCTCCTGCAGAGTGTGCGGTAGAGTTTGCCGCTCTAGGATTGGCTTGCACAGCCATGAAAGAAAGTGCTTTTCTTCGAGGTTCTGACGTCATAAATCGTCTGAAACAGACGTATAAGGCCAATGATTGATTGATTATTCTATTCTAAGGCGAATACTTTTTAAACTAACTACTACTGGCTAAAAGATGAATTTGTCTTATGTTGTTTTTAATTAAACTTACTATTCCCGTGGTCCTTTTACATAATAAAGGTAAATTTACATACAGTTATATCAAGTAGTTGTGTACACAGAGGATCACGCCCGCATGGCCGCAAATTAGTCAATGTCCCGCACACAGACACACATATTGCTATACATTCACATGTAACATAATAGTGTGTGTGTGTTTATGTTTAGTTATAATGTATTCAGCAGATTGGTATGTAGGCTGTTAGGTGTCAATCCATAAAGGGACGTTGTACTGATAGATGATCTTTGAGCTGTAGCTAAGGGGGTATATATCTGTAGGGGTGTTCAGACGATGAATTGGCAACGCCTTTGCCTATACCTACGAATATTTATTTTATTCTTTATTTTTCATATATATCGTCTATTCACATTTACCAAAATATGTGGTTATTAGTAATAATTTTGTAAAAATATTAATAATTTTCAATTAATCAGATTTACCGTAACACACACACAGTTTATAATTCACCAAAGATTAAATTACGGCTACTTTTGGGATTTGTATTGTAAAAATGCAGTTTTTAAAAACAAACAGACAAACGTGTTGTTTTAATTAATGTACTGCTCACTAATAACCAGAATTGTTTGAGGTTTACGCGGTTATTATCATAATTAAAACACATAATATCGGGTTCTTACCGCGTTAATCAGGGATATGAGACTTCCGATTTTCAGTCGTCCCGTGATCATGGCACTACAGTACAGACACAACAGTGTTGAAATATCGGGAGTCTGATATCCCTGATTAACGTGGTAAGAACACGGTATTATATATTCTAATTAGTAACCAGAATGATACTAAATACAAATGTATGATTTCTTTTGTAATAACAACACCATATTTTACAGCAATCAAACATTAAACACTTCAACCCATTATTTATCTTGTAACATCTAGAATTAGTATCAAAAGAGCGTTTATAATCGTGTAGGCATGCGAATTACTCAGCCAGCGCCTGTCGCCGACAGATGTGTCGTCAGGTCACAACATCGGCCTAGTAAAATGTTAACAGTAGATCCACTACTACACAGGCGTCTGTGGCGATGTGAGTGACAATCACAATAATTATTTATTAAACTAAAATTGACATACTTTATTGTTTGTTCACATTTATTATATTTGAGTAAAATTCTGTGGTGCAATGGCTAGAGGACTTTGATCACAAAAATATTTATTTTTCTTAAGTAAATACATGTTAATTCACTAACCCGCAAAGTAGTAGAAAAATGGGAGAACTTCTATGAATGTGGGGATAGTATAGTGGATTATACATAAAACAGGTTATTTATGTTACGATTTAAATGAATATCAGCGTTTTGTTGTCATCAATGTTTTGTATAAAGGTTAGCAATGGATTCATCTTCTGTGTACCGTTTTGTTTGCTACGATGTAAAATGTGAATATTCAAGCGCTTGTATAGAGTATACCTACTGTTTAAAGTTTACTATGGCACGAGTATACATCATGTAGATAAATCGGTGACACGACGCGAATTAAGCGCTCATTGCGCGTGAGACGGTAGATGTATGGCGCTCATATCGTGCGCATTGAGGCCCGGAGGGGCTGATGTGACGCCGGATGGGGATAAATGCCCGCCATTTGTGTGTGTCTTCTAATTTCAGCACGTTCTGTATTCTCGTTTCCGTAATGTTTAATTGTAGATATGGTATATTAGTACGAGTAAGTAGATTTTGTTTTACGAACTCTACGGTGTAATGGCTAGACACATTGATCCCCGAACTAAAGGTACTGGGTTCAGATATTTTGATTTTAATTTTCCTAAATTGACTTCACTACCATGGCGCAGTGAGGCAGAGTGCTAGTCGTTCTGATTCATGAGGAGAGGCTTATTTTTTTTTTCTTTAAAAACTACGGGAATAACAAAATCTAGTAAACATAATAAGTGCCTTTTCAAAATTCACCTCAGAAGCAATAAAGAGTAATACGACTGGCCACATTTCAAACAAACCATTCCAAAAATAAAAAGTCAATCTAGAGTTTGATGGTGTTCGATAAAATTCGAATTTAAATCGAATGTGGAAGCACTAACACGCGAGTAGATACAAACAAAGCTCCGATAGTTGGCGCGCTCCCCATGGCGCGATGCAATTCGAGTGATATCAAAACAAGTGACGATTCGAGGGGTGAGTGGACAACCTTCTCGTCGCCTTATAGTGAAAACTAAATAAGCTTTTTGAAAAAACATATTTGCGTGTGATTTTTGCTAACAAAATCTCGCAATAGGCAAGCTTGTTTCTTGGCTTGTTTGCTTGTTTCCAGGTAGGTAAATGTTTGTGGTGTCAATTTTTGAAATGAAATGCGGGTTTGTTGAAGAATATCAGTATGTAATTTTTCAAAAAGGCGCTTACATGTTTTTCATACAATAATAAGGCGACGTACTACTTACGACGGATATTTTTTCATATTGTCAAAACATGTCTTATGTTTAAGAAATCGATAAAAATAGTGACACGTCGAACTTCTTGTTACAATTTTTGTGGTCTAATACTGGAAACCTACCTACAACCATGCAACAAATGATACGATTATGAATATGAAATCAGTCATCCTTGCGATGTCTGATCGCGTCGTGAGGAACGTCGCTTAGTCGCTTCTATTCCTCGCAGTCGATAAACCTGTCAAACATAGCCAGATGCTTGATTAAACGGCACAACAACGGCATTGGAGATGAAGTCTAAATTCAAAGCTATAGGGATGGAAGTTGGATGTCGCCCACTGGTGGATTTGTGTCGTTTCGTGGTGGTGGTGTAAAGTTGGAGGTGTGGAAATAACAAGCGGTGGTGTGATTGTAAACTGTGGACTCAATCAGAACGAGGCTTCTGTACAAGTACATTTAATGTGGAGATATAGTGCGATCGTGTTTTGTTCTATTCTGTATTCAAATCGAATTATTTACATATTATATTACACAGTTGGCTCGACCATTATAGACGGCGATACGGCTAACCATCTATCACGTAGGTCTAATAGAATGCTCGGTGAGGTGTGGAAACTGAGGTGTCGTGAGCTTATGTATACATGTATATAACATAGAACCACAAACCTTCTACCGGGGTTCGAACTAGCGTTCCCAGTTTGAAAAGCAAGCCTAGGTGTATTTTGCTGCAACATCGCGTTTCAAAACTGAAATATAGTTTCACCTCATAATTCATAAGATATAATAGCGATACATAACCATAGTCCTGGTAAGTGTGACAATCGACCTTTGTCCCTGTCCTGCCACCGCTGGTCTGCGCACACGCACCCGCCTGTTAGCGCTGTCGAGCACAATCACACAGTGATGGATTACTATATCGAGGGGCATTACTTTGCTAACCAGTACCTACCTACGTGTTGATAACTACAAACTATATCTAAGTATATTTATATAACGTCTATGTTGAAAGAAAAAAAAATATTATAAATAAACTTAGGAAATTAATTTATTAGTATTGAGCTGGATTTCCTTTCGCGGGTCTGAAGGTCAGACAGGCAGTCGCTTCTGTGGAAAACAGGACTTGTCAAATGTTCAGGTGAGGTAAGGGACCCCGTGGAAACGAGATAGCACTAGGAATACGACTTATTTATAACAATATTATAACTAAGTATGTACAGGACTATGTAAGCTCTTCTTGGTCTTCCCCTTCCTCTCTTTCCTTCTATGATGTTTTTAATGAATTCGTCGTGTCTTATTAGGTGTCCAATCATCTTGCCTCTTCTGTCCTCAATGATTCCTCAATGATTCAGAGCTTACATGGAACAGATTAAAGAAAAGGTTAACGTCGTGTCTTATAGGGAAGTCAAGGAATTGGCCTTTGATAGACTGGAATGGAAAATGCTACACCGACAAGAGCGTGGCTCTTAAATTGATGATGATGATGTACAGGACTACGCACTTCGTCCGTCTATAGCTAAAAAGGACGACTATGTTGGATTTAAAACAGGGTACGACGATGCAACGACGAAGTATCGTCGAAATGGAGACATACCCCTTAGAAAATAATTATAATAAACTTGCATGAATCTTGAATTTTAGTATTTTTTTACTTTTTTTAGACTTCCTGACACGCATGGCGACTCTATTATTACTTTTTTCCACCTCAACACTTTCAAACACCAAATCACATTTCGAAATCGTGACATCAGAAAGGAAATCTTGCTATAGTATACACAGAAGCAAGCAACGTAGGTGTTGAATCAATATAAACTTTGTCCACTGTTTGTTCAGATGACAGTTGGGGAGTTGGTTGGTACTCGCGAGTACTGGTGCCAGCCACTCGACCGTCTAAAGTTACCTTTCACTGGCCACTTGAATAAATTTTAGTTGAAAAACTTTTTTCGAGCCTCGCTTTCAAAAGATGTCTCGTGTTAACGTGCGCTTGAGTAAAGTTACAGTTTTATTATGAGTGGCTGCGAGCTGACGTCCGACTTGAGACATTTTAGTGGTCTACTTGACTACCTTTTGTCAATAAGTAAAGAAAATCCGTAGAGTTAGAAGACACTTTAAAAAATCCGAGATGACCCTTTTCGCAGAACACGTGACTAACGTCTTGCTTCGAATCTTGACTCGGGCTCTTAACCACTGAATTTGACTTTGTGAGTTTAAGTTCATGTTTGAATCATAGATAATTGATATCACAAAGTTTCCAAGATTTGTCCCCGATTAAAGGCAGTAGACTCGTACGTATATTGAGTGAGCGTATTCGATGATACTAAG
Source organism: Pectinophora gossypiella (assembly GCF_024362695.1). Taxonomy (NCBI): domain Eukaryota; kingdom Metazoa; phylum Arthropoda; class Insecta; order Lepidoptera; family Gelechiidae; genus Pectinophora; species Pectinophora gossypiella. The sequence goes on from NC_065417.1 coordinate 15,776,819, forward strand.
AGATGTTATAAGTAGTGCTTGCTAGTGAAAAGACTTGCGGTGTACGGTCACGAGCACTAATATGTATACACTTTGAAACCATGTCACATTACCTTTTTTGACAAATTAAACCGTAAGTCTCATTAAATGTCAAATATGATAGTGCGACAGGGTTCTAAAGTGGGTACATGATATTGCTCATGACTGTACAGAAAAACCTACTTCGGTTTATGAGACACCATATTATATAATTTTGTTATTACAATTTAATAAAAACAAATTACATGTAAAAGTGAGTGTACTATTACATCTCTGCCTACCCCTTCGGAGATACAGGTGTGAAGCTACATATGTTAGACAATAAAAAGCTCGGTGAGGTGTGGGTACTAAGGGTGGTATTAATAAACTAATCTCAGCTTCGAGACTGCCCTCAAGATCATATCAATGTGACAGTTCTTATACAGGGTGTTAGTGACATCGTAACGAAAACTTTGAGGGATGATTGAGACCATGATTCTGAGACGATATCAAGTGGAATTTTCCGTCGCAAAAGTATGGAACAGAAAATAACTTAAAAAAAAACAAAAATTTTCATGAATTTTCCGACTGAAAATTCCACTTGATATCAACTCAGAATCATGGTCTGAATCATTCCCCTCAGTATTCGTTACGGTGTCACTAACACCCATACCTACTTGTATGGCTACAGTATGTACTTGTGCGGGGTGTAAGTGACATCGTAACGAATACTGAGGGGGATGATTCAGCTGATTATTCTGAGTTAATATCAAGTGGATTTTTTCATCGCAAAAGTATAGAATTGAAAATAATTTAAAAAAACTAAAAAAAAAACATGAATTTTGCGACGGAAAATTCCACTTGATATGAACTCAGAATCATGGTCTGAATCATCCCCCTCAGTATTCGTTACGATGTCACTAACACCCTGTATAAAAACAGGGACTTGAGCATGATCTTGAGGACAGTCTCAGCTGAGATTAGTTTATTAATACCACCCTTAGTCTATCTTGCGATGGATGTACCTCTGGCTACGTAGTCCAGAGTTTATGTTCCTTAATGAGACAGAGCGCACATTCACGTGTATTACAAGATGCATATCAATCAAATGTACCCACACTAAAGTACCTTACAATAGCATTTCAGCGTCAGCTACATATGCTGACGTCACCTGATCGTCGATTGCATTAGCTGTGCTCGTTAGTGACGTCATGTGCTATACTGACAGTAGACATCCAGATTTACATATCTATGATACAGAAATGTACGTATTGAACTATGTTCATGCTTTGCTGCAATACAGAGTTGTAATGATTAGAATAGTAAATTAATGAGGATTTATTTGTGACTTGATTTACTGTTTTTTTTTTTATTTATTTACCTCGGATAGCATTCACTAATAGGCTAATTTAAAAAGTAAGTCATTAGGTGGGCTAGTTCATCATCAGCCCATTAACGTCCGCACTGCTGGGGCACGGGCCTTCCCTATGGATGGGTAGGGAGATCGGGCCTTAAACCACCACGCGGGCCCAGTTGGTTATTAACGACTTCTAATGCAGCCGGGACCAACGGCTTAACGTGCCTTCCGAAGCACGGAGGAGCTCGAGATGAAAACTTTTTTTTGTGGTCACCCATCCTATGACCGGCCTTTGCGAAAGTTGCTTAACTTCAACAATCGCAGACCTATCGCGTTTACCGCCACCGAGCTCCTCAGGTGGGCTAGTAATCTTTACAAATATTATAAATGCGAAAGTAACTCTGTCTGTCTGTTACCTTTTTACGCTTAAACTACTAAACCGATTTCCATGTAATTTAGTATGCAGATAGTTTGAGAATTAAAAGACCCTAGTCACGGGCGGAAAGGGAGGTTAAGGGAGTTGTAAATATTTACAATAATGTAGATAACGTTGAACTTTTTGGGCTCTAAACTAAACAGGAAAGAAGTTTCCCCGTTTGCATCTAGGATGATAAATATGAGATTGGATATGATCCGGGATATTGATAGGAGACGTCACCGGCTGCCAGCAATAGATCCCTCAGTCAGCCGTCAGAGGATCCAATTTGGACGGGGCTTATCACGTCATGATTTTCCACGACGGCCGAGGGTTATTAGATATCTGTTTTGTTTGTTCTACTTTTTGGTTTGGATATTTTTGATAAAATTTGATATAATATAAAATAAAATTGTAGTAAGCTCATCATCCCCCCAGCATTTTCCCGTTATTCGCTTATCTAACCTGAAGATTTGACAGGTCCGGTTTTTTACAGAAGCGACTGCCTGTCTGACCGTCCAACCCGTGAAGGGAAAAGCAGCCCAATACAGGTTAGGTCACATACCTCCGAAAATGAATTTCTAGGTAATGTGAGTTTCTCACTCACTCACTCATTATAAGATTAGCGATGCTCACCAGTCTTTTGAGCCTCATCTAAGACAATTAAAGTCCAAAGAATCAATCGACTCTAGTGAGTCGATGGCAATAAGTGCGAATGAGGGATATCGTCGACCACGCTGGCGGGGTCGGTATCGGGCTCCTTAGGTGTGTGTACAAACCGGGTATGATACTATGTTACGTAATAAAGCAACTTCGAGCTCAGCTCAGCCTCAGTATGTATATTACATATAAGTACTTACTTATTATTGTCATAGCCTGTAATTACATTTCTGAGTGCTTCATACATGTGATGTGAATTTGATCGAATTTGATTTGTTAATGGAGAACAAAATGGATTGTGTTGTATCGCGGCCGGAGGCACAAATTGATAAAGAGCATTTTTATATGACTTGAAATGTTGTTATTTTATTTATTTTTATTCATAAGATATCCAACAGCAGTTTTATAGGTAAAGTATCTAAATTACATAGTGTGTCTTAGCCTCATGAGATCTTAGATTGTGTTAACTATTGAACCGAAAATAAAATTAAAAGAAAACAATAACAAAACTTAAATGAACAATACGCTAGTGTGCAAACGAATTCATAATTCATAATCATTAATTCGCAATAAAAATGGTATTACAGTTTGCAGTCGGTCAGCATTTAACATTTGGTCTACATTTTTAGTTATTTAAATTATGACATGCAAATAGTAAATTAAAATTGATAATAACAATGTTACAATGGTTTAAGAAAGATGAGAAAAATGTATCTAAATTATAATTATTTTAACTACAGCATTAGGGCAATAAGCGAGAAAGATGCAAGAAATAATGCAATCTGACACAACAGTAGTATAGTAGTATCGGCATCATGGTGATAAATATGTGAAAATAGTAATTAAAGTTTATGGCAGCTTGCATTGTTTGTTAATTTTCGATAGTTTGTCTAGTACTTGTTTCTTTAGATTCTGTTTGGTTGTGTTGTATATTACGGAAAAATAAATAAAATATTTGAAATATAAATAACTCACGAATTGGAGCTTTTAGTGGTTCGATATTCTCTACCAACTGCGGTTCGCAGTTCGAATCAACCTGTAAACATACATAAAACTAAAGCCAAACTAAATATAATATTGTAAATGCGAAGTAACTTTGTCTGTCACCTTTTCACTCTTAAGCCGTTGAACCTTTCACACGCTTAATCCATCCACACTTTCTTGGGTCTACCACCTACAATATGATTTATGTACCTTTGTAAATAAATAAATTAAGCCGTTAAGCCGTTGGTCCCGGTTACTACTTACTGATGTAAGCATGTAGTCGTTACATGAGCCATGTCAGGGGCCTTAGGCGGCTCAACAATAACCCTGACACCAGGGTTGATGAGGTTGGTAATCCAGCTCACAACCCACACGATAGAAGAAGAATAAATAAATAATAATAATATAAATGACATCGAGAAAAAAGAAAAGTAATATAACTTCCCTTGATGTCACTTAAAACCGTATTTTAAAACCGCTACCAAATCATCCAAAAATATCTAACACCTCCATACACATTTGAGCAAATAAAGAAATCAAAGATCAAAACAAATTAGAGACAATAAAAAACAAATTAAGGAAATCTACATAAAGCAGATAAGACAAGTGTCGTGTCTCGACACTAATTAGATGTGGGACTGTCTGTCTGTCTGTAGCAGGCGCGGTTGTGGGCTTATTGTTTTTTTAAACACTAACTTTGTCGTTCGGTTTGTTTGAATTTAGAATGATCTTTTGCTGGTTAAAGCGTTTCAGTCCAAAGCCATTGAAGGTATAGAATTTAAAGTAGGTATTTACAACGAAAACACAACTACAAGTCTTCGCTTACTATTGTCAAAAATCCTGTATTTAAATCCTCCTATAAATAATTACCAGGGTCTGTGGGTAGAACGTAGGGTTCGATTCCCGATGGAGACATTGTTGAAATAAATGTATGAGCCGATTTGTTTTTTGAAAACAACATTGCAGGTTTGAATTGCTTGAACCTGATTGTTCGAAAAAATAAGATGACTCCGGGCTTCCGAGGGCACGATAAGCCATTGGTCCCTGTTATTAGGCATAAAAACACCTCCGCCATGTGGCATAATATGTTCCATATCTTCTCCGGTTGATTGAGGGGAGGCCTGTGCCCAGAAAAACGTATATAGGCTGTTTATGTATATGTCATTATCATAATAATATTTATGGGAATTATCAATTAGATGCGTTTTTTACATTTTATCTTCTTAATATTGAAGTTACGTTGCATTAGCATTCAATTTGTTGAAGTGGTTGGCACATTTGGCAACCGAAAATAAAGAATTTAAAAAAGTATATTTAATATAAAAACCTAAATGGAACATCTAAATGCACGGACACGTCTCGTTAGAATTGTAATAATATTGTCACATGGTTTTACTTTATTTTCGATCCTCCCCCGGCGCAGTGTCATCTCGAGCAATGTTTTCTTTATTTGATCGCACGTTTAATAATGTTATTTTTATTTGACGATATATTTAGACGTCTAAGGTCTAACAGCCTCCGTGGTCTAGTGGTTAGAGCGTTAGGCTCACGATCTGGAGGTCCGGGTTCGATTCCCGATGGGGACATTGTCGAAATCACTTTGTGAGACTGTCCTTTGTTTGGTAAGGACTTTTCAGGCTTGAATCACCTGATTGTCCGAAAAAGTAAGATGATTCCGTGTTTCGGAGGGCACGTTAAGCCGTTGGGCTATTAGCCGTAAAAACACCTCCACCAACCCGCATTGGAGCAGCGTGGTGGAGTATGCTCCATACCCCCTCCGGTTGATTGAGGGGAGGCCTGTGCCCAGCAGTGGGACGTATATAGGCTGTTTATGTTATTTTATGTATATTTAGACGTAAGCTCATGATTACATCCCCAATGAGGCTAGTCAGAGATACATCCATCTAATCAACTAAGTACTCACGCTTCAGACCATGTAGATGGTGAGCCGTATCGCCGTCTATAACGGTCGAGACAACTGTATTAGTGAACTCATTGGTGCAAGTCAAGTACTAGGAATCAACCTAGCGCTCCCCGTTTGAGAAGCAAGCTGGTAACACGCAAGACCACAGAGACATACTTAGGACACAATAATAATGAATCAGGTTTCATCATCACTAATTTAAGAGCCACGCTCTTATCGGTGTAGCATTTTTCATACTACTGTTTTTAGGATAAAATAGGGCAGTGGTTTCCCTCTTGCCGTCCGCCCCGCAGTAGTCTGTCTGACGCGAATGGGATGGCGCCCAGATTAGTCTATTTCAAAGTCATAAGGACTCCTGTCCTCCGCTTCTGAATAGTAGTACTAGTAATACATGCATATCTTTAATAAAAAAAAGCCAGTACTTCCTACTAAATGGACAGGCTAGAAGAGCCACAAGTAGTTACTTAATGGCTTTGCGTACCTGTTTAAAAACTTAGTTTTTTTTATAGAGAAATATAGATCATAAATTCATAATAGTACGGTTTGGTAAGGTAGGGTAAATTGTACCCAAGCGCATGGTATAAGAAAACCAGGTATGCTCAAAAGTGACAGCTAACATTTCAAGGTTAGCCCAGCTGACGTCACCCCATCCTGCGTTGCCATTACGTAAAAAAGAAATTACCCGCGACCAATGTTTTTACTAAAAGTTTTGTTACTAAAAACATACTGTGTTTTAGTAAAAATTTTACTCACAGTTTAAATTGTTTTTATATATGTGAAAAGTAATAGTAATTAAATTCATTAGTCGATAATTCACTAACATTCAATAACAAAATTTACGTCTTTGGAATGTTGGAAATGCCAATTTAATGGTAACACGAAAGGGCTAGCAATGGCGGCTTGTTATAGGATTGAGCATACCTGGGTGGGTTAAAACAATTCATTTAGAAAAGCAATATTGCAATTTGACATTTGCGCATACAAAATTAAGTGCGCAATGCAAACAAATGTCAATACAATATTTAATACAAAATAAATATACTTTATTGCACACAACATACAAAACAAATTTACACAAATGATGATAGATACAGTACAATCTGGCGGCCTTATTGCTAAGCAGCAATTTCTTCCAGGCAACCAGTGGAAAGGAAACATTATTACAATTTTGTGCGGTCAAATGGCAATATGGCTTTTTTAGATGAATTGCTTCGATGTGGCGTTTTTAACCCCCTGATCTTCCTATACCATGCCCACGCGAAGCCGTGTCGAGAAGCTAGTATAAGATAATGGAAACAATAGAGCGTGGACAATTTCGTAACACAAATAAGGGTCACGGGATCACTAGGACAGGACCCTGTGGTCAGAATAGAAACAAACAACCGGCACATTATAGGTGGTCGGCAAGTGTCGACACTGGAGGTGACAGTAACGAGAGTTTGATGGATGTTTATGAGGTGGAGGGGGCCTGGACTAGCGATTTGATAGCGATTTCAAAGCGATAGCTGAGATTGGCTAGTGTGATAAATCCGTGATGGTCCAGTTCGGAGAACGAGGGACTTACATTGTAGTGTCATGGGTTCCTGGCTCGGGCTTTAAACCACCGAATTGGAGTTTGTGAGTTTGAATTATCAAACTCATAAACTCAAATCAATCTAAAGTCCAATTATTAATGTAATTGGACCTTAGATTAATTTAACGTGGATTCCAGGATTTGTGCCCGGATGTCAATATAATGTAAATAGATTCACCCTTATTACATGGAAAAAAATAAGAATAAAATATGTTTTTTATTTATTTTTTAATTTTATTTTGTGTACATTTCTTTTGTTAAATTATCTTTAAGTATATTTATCTTTTATGGATCGTAAACATAGCTGGCGAGTAGTAGGTGTACAAGTACAAATCTTTATTGGTAACGTAAGCTACATGTCATTGGCAAGTACATTAATTAAGTGTATACATTATAGCAAAGAAATTCATTAACTTCATAGAATATGTTCAATGTGTTGTTGTATGTGAATATGTGTATTATGTATACTATACATCTCTGCCTACCCCTTCGGGAATACAGTGTAAAGCTATGTTATGTTGATAATAATGTTATTATCATAATATGCCTCAGTGTCTTCTATACATATGTATGTAACTAACTCTGTATCATCATAATTTCATAATAAACATTTTACCATTTGCATTTTTAATTTTAATTCCTTTTCAATTTTAATTCTTTTGTATCCAACAAAACTTTTTTGTTCTATATGTATACGATACATTTTAACTCTTATGTTTGTTAAGAAGAAGGCTGTTTTCATTTAGAAGATAATTTTTGTTTAAGTTTTATACATATTTATTTATAAGTACTTTAATGACACCTAGATAATAATACCTTCTGTTGTTGAAATTGTGAATGCAGTGAGTACCTGTAATTGGGGCACATAATATACAAATAATAACCTAAGACTTGAATTTTATAACTTTACAATATGGTTACTGTTTGTACACAAATAAATAAAAAAATAAAACATAAGAGTATTTTTCCCAAGGAAGGCGATGATAAGACTACCTCTACAACAGTAGGACGTGGAGCAGCTATTTAAAAGAGATCCGTCAAGAATCACGGGTTCAGCGTTTGTCATCGGTACGTTTCCTTTTTCAGCGACAACCGTATGTCAATCATTTGTGGCCACGAAATGTGTGGCTTAAAAGTAAATGACGTCAGAGGTACAACTTTTTTTAGTTTTTATTTTGAATTATTGTAGATTTACTGCAAATGGCGTTAACTACTTGGCCGAACAAATGGGGAACGCTGAGAGCTCTCAGCAGGTACAAAATTTAAGACTACAGGCCTAAGGTTGGGCGCGGACCTCGGGTCAAGGCGTCGTCTGAGAGGATTATATTTGAAAGAATTAATCTACCCTATCAGGTCGATAGCAACAAGCACTGAATGAGGAGCCAGCGATATACAGCTTCTTCTTCTTATCGTGTGGGTTGTGAAGTAGAATACCAACCTCATCAACCCTGGTGTCAGGGTAATAATTGAGCCGCCAACGGCCCCTGACATGGCTCATGTAACGATTACTCACTTACATCAGTAAATAGTAACCGGGACCAACGGCTTAACGTGCCTTTCGAAGTACGGATCATCTTACTTTCGGACAATCAGGTGATCAGCCTGTAATGTCCTAACCAAACTAGGGATCACAAAGTGATATACAGCGAAAAAAGAGGTAACGAGAAAGGCATTACTAAAACACGTAACTCCCATTGGGAGTCTCATATTCCTGATTTAACGCTGCAAGAACTCGATAATATGTGTTTTATACAATATATCCATTTCTCGTCAATTGTATTGTGTTTTAGTAGTAATCCGAACCCCCCACAATCCACCTGACAACTCACACGACAGAAGAAGAATAATCGTGAATATTAAGTAGAGTAAATATAAAAACAAGTTCGTTACTTGTCTAAGAGCACGAATAATATCGCAATTCCCTACAGTTTTAGGTTTTGCGCATCAAGGGATCTAAAAAATTGCGCATTATTATGATTGCAATAAAAGTATAATAATGTTTGCTGAGGTGTGAATTTGACACTAATTTACAATCCCGCTTCGCCTATGCGTCCGTCCCGCCGCCCTCTACCTTCCTGTCGCCACTGCTAAACTAGTCCGGGGACTCATGGTGCGTCGTAAACCGAGTTTCCATAAAGTCTCCCATCGGTTCCCCATGAGCCGGGATTACAGCTCGGGACGTTATCAGAACCTATCCAGGATTAGGATCGATTTTATTGTTCTTTTATTTATACGGTCGGTTGTTTAGTTTTTCTAGTGAGAATTATATTTGGTTTGTTCTAAATATATCTCGGATTAATAGCTATTAGATATGATTACTATACACTACATTCTAATCTTTAGACTTACAGATACTTTTCCACATACGCATACATACCTCAGGAGTGCAATATGAATAAATTTAGTAAATCTTTATTTAAACATCTCTTGCAAAAGATCTCTTAGTTGTAAGTTAACTATAAGTATTTTAAAATATAATAACATTAAGCGAACTCCACTCCCACAGACAAACCTAGGAATTGGTTTTTATTGTATTAATTTTTTCTGTATTTCTTATGAAAAATAAACATTTTACTTACTTACTATACATATATAAACTCACGCCTATTTCCCGCCGGGCTAAGCAGTTTCTGCTTACTTACTTATGGAATTCAATTTGCTTCGATCCTGACACACTTCTCTTGCTTCCTCCACATTCATCAATCGTATCATACAAAAACGCCGGTTCAGAGAAGATCGTACTAAACCTTTTCTAAGGACATCTCCAATTTGATCACAGATACACCTTTCCATTTCCTGCTAAGTATCTATTGTATTCCTATAGCTACTATTATTACTAGGCGCTTCACGCTCTCCAGTTGTCCGGTCAAATCTATAAAAACGCGGATAAAGGATACTTAATAAAAAGTATTAAACACCTTTGGGCCCTCTTTTTACAAGTCGTTGTAAAATATTTCTTTCTATGCACACGTTGACTCTTATCATGTCTTTCACACAGTCTTTGCAGTGGCTTCAATATTCCCCTCTCCGTGGCTCTTTTATAGCATCTTAATCCTCGCATATAAGTACTAGAGACTGCCATTACACGGCCGTAACTTCTACCTGAGCCGGGATCGCCGAAGCGAGCGATACCAGAGCGAAGCGGATGCGGCGGGCGAAGCGGGCGGGGCGCGCGTGCCGATAGCTTCATTATCCGGATCGTAATGTTTAAAGCCCACCTGTAAGAGGGTTACTTGCTATTGGAATGTCCACTTGATGGGGTGCTATCAAAATTCCGAACACAAATTAATGAGTTGTGAATTGTTGTAGAGTTATTATTTTCCGTTTAGATTATGGGTTATTCTTTGAATCTGATACTTTTAAACTGTTTATAAACTGGTGAATCTTACCATAAATACAGTTTTACAGGCAACCCTTTAACCCCTTATAGCCATTGCATGAATATTAAAGACCAAACATTCCGTTATTGTTTTCCCACCGACCTGTAGTGACTGTAACACTCTGTATGCAGCACCAGAACCGAATCCAGAAACAAAACACTCTCGAGGTGGAACTCCTCGTAAAAAATGCACAAACACTCGCGCACTCCTCGACTCAATGAAAATTTAACCGGCTACCGGGTTACAGGTGGCCGGTAAATTCCACCTCAGCCGGATAAGGGTTGCTCTACAACGGTTATGTGACCGAAATGTTTCTTTATTTCTATACCCGGGTGAAATTGTACCCGGGTGTATTGTTGTGTGGGTATCGATTGTTGTGAAGGTTAGTGACAGTTCGGTACAATGAATAAGCGTAAATATTTGACATGCTTTGCAGGACTTCTCATTTTTTTTTGTCAATTGTTTATGGGTTATCTATTATTTATTAGAATGCAGGTTGTTATTTCAATGCAGGTTTGGCCGCATAATACAAGAACGGCTAAATACATTATAAATTGAGAAATAGAAACCAGTCTGAGATGATCAAAAACAATATCAATTTTCAAATTTTAATTACGAATTAAGTAACAATGACAACAAACAAAAAACAATAAATACAACAACAATAAATAAACTACGTACAATAAATTTATTTTCATATCATTTCATGAGAACGATGGTTGACCTCTTTTATTGATGACGTCACAAAAAGAGTAGTCCCTTACAAATTTAATAGATTTCATAAAAAGTATCTTATTTGACTAAGTTAGCAATAAGGTAAATTTGTCTACATTTGACGCAACTAGAAGCAACTCCAGGCAACCATATTTATATTCATCTTCCTTCTTTTTATTGTTTTACTCATCATGTTTCTCCAACTACGCAGCAGCCCTTCAGTCAGACAGAAGTTATACAGTATTGCATGTAGAACGGACCTAATCAGTGTTCTGGTCGGACCACAGTAGCGGCGCGGCGTATTAGTCGAATATTAAAATATTTCTCTATTCGATACCGCTCACGCTGAAGGCTGTCGTTCCCATCGGCTTTCCGAATTGAAATGGCACATGGCTTGGTATTTTTGTATCCATGTATATGTAAGCTTTTTAAATTTCATAGTCACTTTATCAATATCCACTTTGGCAATGATTATTTTTTGTGATAGGCTGCAATTTTATCATTAAGTAAGTACTTTTCGTAATATACTGCATACAAAATTCTCTAATACCTACATTTGTTAACGAACTTCCAAGGGATCTTCAAATCTTGTTTGAGGATTCTAAAAATGTTAAAAATAAACTTAAGTCGCACTACTTGTCCAATCAACTAGGTTGTAATTAATTCCAAAAACTAACCTTAGAATAAGATCCTTTGTTGTTGTTTAAGTGCTTAGTTTAGTACACGACTCCCTAGCACAGATAAATCTTAATGGTTTGCGTGCTGGTGAACGTTATTATAATGTAAAAAAATAATTTGCATAATAAATAAAAAAAAAGAATTTTTTTTTTGATAAATAGCAAGGTTTTTAGCTTTCCAGTGACAAAGAAAGACCTCCCTGAACGATAGTCGATATTTGACTTGTTGCCCTGCAGGATATAATGCATAAGACGACCTTTTTAATGTTCGCGGATCTTTGCCTAATAGTTTGCGCGGAGTGAAAATTTGAAGTATGAACTATTCGCTCATACTTGGCTCTCCTGGAGTCTGTTTAATAAAACTTACAATCTTCTTCTTCTTCTTATCGTGTGGGTTGTGAGGTGGAATAGGAACCTCATCAACCCTGGTGTCAGGGTTATGATTGAGCCGCCAAAGGCCCCTGACATGGCTCATGTAACGATTACTCACTTACATCAGTAAATAGTAACCGAGCCCAACGGCTTAACGTGCCTTCCGAAGCACGGATCATCTTACTTTCGGACAATCAGGTGATCATCCTATAATGTCCTAACCAAACTAGGGATCACAAAGTGATTTTTGTGATATGTCCCCACCGGGATTCGAACCCGGAGCCTCCGGATCGTGAGTCCAACGCTCAACCACTGGACCACAGAGGCCGTTACAATTGTAACTTACAATTGTAAATTACAATGACAATTTGATGTACTTTGCGGAGTTAGTTAGAACACCAAATTGTCGTTGTAATTTACAATTGTAAGTTTTATGAATCAGGCCCCTGGCCCTAACCCAACCTCTTTCTCCTCGAATTAATTCCGTGGTGGAAATAGACTCAATGAACACATACTTCACCTATAGCATGGTATAGTTTACACAAGATGTTTACACTCTGCTTAATGCTTATATTACATTACCTATAATTCTCTAAATAAACCTAAAACCCTTGTTCTCATTTAGCCGTGTTATTGACTCATTGTTTTGGCTACAATGAATGTAAAGTTACTGAATTACCATCGCCTCACTGTAACAATATTTAGCTAACAAGTTTGTAATACCTTCAATAACAATTAAATCAAATCAGACAGTAAGTAATTCAATTCTTCTTAGGACTTAGTAGGTTTAATGTGAAAATTAAATAGTACATTTTAGAATTACCTAACTCGTCGCGCCATCTTTTTCGCGGCCTTCCCCGACGTCTGGCAGCATTTGCAGGAATCCACTCTGGTCTCTGTAGCTGTTTTGGTCCAGAGGTCTTCGGGCATTCGGGCAACATGTCCAGCCCAGTCCCATTTCAAGCAGGCAGCCTTTTTTATTCATTAAGTTTTATAAATTATATTTATATTTAGGTTAAGGTATTCATTATATGAGCCTAGTCACCAGAAATAAGGAAATAGTATGAAATAAATTTTGAATGGAGCTTCACAAAAGTGTTTTTTGTTTCATATTCCTACTTATAATTCTGCGCTAAAACCACGCTTGAGCACGATTCAGGGCACATCAGACAGTAAGCCTGCTCATCAGGGCGAGGGCCCTCGTGATAGCTCATCATTACAAGTGCTGACATTCGCTTAGGCAGGAAATGATAGTCATTTATTAAATTATATATGATAACAGATATAATATATATCTCTCCTTCCGAGAAACTGTGAAAGGCATACTTACAAGAAAAAGAAAAAAAAATCGCTATTTAAAATTCTATAACCCCTTATAAACATATTTGCTTTAATTCTTCCATGGAAGTGAAAGCCTTAAACTTAGTGAAGCTGGAACCGTCCGTCAGGACTCAGGAGGCTTTCGAGGAAGTTGGCAAATTTCCGTAATCACGGCGATCAGAATCAGAATCAGAATCATTTATTCAACGTAATTATCATGGATAAACTTGTTGAAGGTCAATGTAACATTTTTGAATTTACGTCATTTCGCAAGGTGTTATGGCTGAGGAGAAGAAATGACAAGAAACTGCAACAGCAACACATCTTTTAAATCAATGAGGGTACATTACAAGTTATTTAATAACTAGAGGAACACATTCAATACCAGACATTTTTATCATTTAGGTAATCATTAATCTTATAATAGGCTTTTTTACATAAAGTAAGCTTCACGTGAGCTTTAAATCTGTTCTCTGACAAATTTAAAATATTATCTGGTATTTTATTGTAAAAACGTATACATAACCCCAAAAAAGATGAATTTAATTTACTTAATCTAGAATTTTGAACAACAATTTTATTTTTATTCCTTGTATTGTAAGTATGCCTTTCACAGTTTCTCGGAAGGAGAGATACATTTTTACGCACATACATAATGTTTTCATAAATATATTGACTTGCGACCGTCAGTATATTTATTTCTTTAAACAGCTCCCTTAAAGAGTCCCGACAACGCAGATTATAAATAGCGCGAACTGCCCTTTTTTGAATAATGAAAATAGTTTCTACATCAGCGGCTCGACCCCACAATAAAATACCGTAAGACATTATGCTGTGGAAGTAGCTGAAGTAGACAAGTCTAGCAGTGGGTACATCTGTGAGTTGTCGGATTCTTCTGACGGCATATGCTGCTGAACTTAGCTTGCCCGCTAGTGATACAATATGTGGGCCCCATTGAAGTTTTGAATCTACAGTAATTCCTAAGAAAACGGTGTGTTCAACAAAATCTAGTTTCTCGTCGTTAATTTTAATGTTATTATTTACTTTCTTTACGTTTGGTAGAACAAATTTAATACACTTCGTTTTCTTAGCATTTAGAACTAGATTATTTACTGTAAACCAGCTTAGAACCTGCGACACAGCGCTGTTTGCTTCGTCAAGTTCCTCTAACTTTCTATCGATTTTAAATATAAGAGAAGTGTCATCCGCGAACAGTACAATGTCAGCTTGGTTCTGTACTACATAAGGTAAATCATTTATGTACACTAAAAAGAGGAACGGCCCCAAAATGGATCCTTGAGGAACTCCCATTTGAACATAAGAGCCCGAAGAAGTCGTACTATTGATTTGTACCTTTTGTATCCTATCACCTAGATATGAATTTAACAAACTGAGAGCTCCATTATTTAATCCATAGTGCCTCAATTTCAAAAGCAAGGTCTCGTGATCCACGCAGTCGAATGCCTTAGACAAGTCACAGAATACTCCTACGGCATTCTGCGACTTCTCCCAAGCATCGAAAATGTGTCGAACAAATGTGACACTCGCGTCTGTTGTAGACCGACCCTTAGTAAAACCAAACTGCTGGCTGTGAAGTAAGTTATTTAAATTAAAATGACATAGCAGTTGGTCGAGAATAATTTTCTCGAAAATTTTACTAAGTACTGGTAGAATAGAAACCGGTCTATAATTCGTGGGGTCTGATTTTGTGCCCGATTTAAAAAGAGGTATAACTTTACTGATTTTCATTAAATTTGGAAAAGTGCTATTTTCAACACTCATATTAAAAATGTAAGCTAGATATGGTGCTAAGATATCAATAACAGAGCTCATCAATTTGACAGACAATCCCCATAAATCTTTCGAGGTTTTAAGTTTCAGCTGTTTGAATACTTTAACAATACTACTCGGATCAACGCGTTTAAAATCAAATAATTCAGTGCAAGCAGTAACATTACTTTTCAACAATATATCAGCTTGAACAGGAGAGGACCTGAGAGATTCTGTAGTTTTTACAGGGATGTTCGTAAAGAATTTATCAAAAACTTCAGCTACATCTTTATCTTGTTTAACTAACCCAGTGCCCGATTCTATATTATATTCTAATTCACGCGGTTTCGAAGCCTTTGTTTCGCTATTTATTACTTGCCAAACTGCCTTTATTTTATTATCCGCGGTCTTTATTTTACTACTAATATGCATCTGTTTGGCTGTATAACACACTCTTCGAAAATATTATATATATTAGATTAGCGGCCTACTGGGGTCGGCGGGGTCACTGACCTATGAGCCTCCCTCCTGGGTGACCGTAGGTGAACATATACTGAGTATATATTTTTTTGTTGGTAATAAAGGCCCCAGGTTCGATACCCGGTTGGACAGGAAAGGACACAAACTTTTCAGACTACAGTGTACAAAAACTATAATCATGTTACGATTATATTCCCAAATGACAACCCTTCAGAAGTACAATACAAATACAATACAAATATACTTTATTGCATCAAAATTTTTAACAAAAAAAAACCGACTTCAAACGCAAAACTAAAAAGCAATAAATAAATTTACTTCGCACAAAGTAATTAGTACGTATTTTCAATTAGTTAATTAATTTTATAAATCTGAAGCCGGTGCCAAGGAAATGCTACAACGAAGTACCGATTCATATATTTTTCAATACTGATTGTTTTGTAATTTTTTGTTTGACATTGTTTTGTAATTGCTTTGATATAGGTATTAAACAATATTGTGTGTACATAGTAATTTGATATTGTAGTAGGGTTGTTGTAGCATTTACTTGGCACCGACTTCAGATTTATAAAATTAATTAACTAATTGAAAATACGTACTAATTACTTTGTGCGAAGTAAATTTATTTATTGCTTTTTAGTTTTGCGTTTGAAGTCGGTTTTTTTTTGTTAAAAATTTTATTTTATTTTACGATTTTAAGTGATGGTTAGACCGAGCAAGGATGCAGAGACAGACAAATTTTCTGATTTATATTGATATATATTAATACATGATTAGTAGTGATCACAATTATTATTGATGAACATGTTTACACACACTCACACACGCGCGCACACACACACACACACACACACACACACACACACACATACATACACACACATGTGGTTGTCAGTGGAAGCTGCTATCATACACACTCACGCACACATATAGATACAGTAGATTTCGCGTGGTTCGCTCGCTGCTAAAGCAGCTCGCGTGTCCTGTTTATTCGAAACTGTCCCTCTTCGTATGGCGGCCATCTTGTTTTTCCGCCATTTTGTTTTTTTTCACCGGCGACAGAATTTGACCATGATTTAAATGGGTGTCGTGGAAACAAACAAAATCCAGGTGCAATAGGTTTGCCAGGCCGTAGAATGTCTCCCTGATTGGGAGCAGTTTTCAAAGATGACGTTCCGATCACACCCCTATACATCATTTTTACCCCCAAGACATTTTCTGGAAAAACAAAATTTTGTATGGCGGCCATCTTGTTTTTCCGCCATTTTTTTTTTCACACGCTATGGAATTTGACCAAGATTTAAATAAGTGCTCTGAAAGAAATATTGCTTCACGTGCGATAGTTTTGCCAGGCCGTAGAGTATTTCTCTGATGCGGAGCAATTTTTGGTGACCAGAAAGTATTTCCGTACTCTACATGACGTTTTGAGTAAGCGCCCCATACATTATTTTTACCCAAAGGGGCTTCTTCCAAAATCGACAAAATTTTGTATGGCGGCCATCTTGTTTTTCCGCCATTTTGTTTTTTTGCACCGGCGATTGAATTTGATCAAGATTTAAATACGTTTCGTGAAAGAAAAATTGCTCCAGGTTGTATAGTTTTGCCAGGCCATAGGGTGTCTCCCTGATGCTGACCAGTTTTCGAAGGTCGAAAAGTTTTCCCGAAGCCTAAAGATCGATCCGATTAATATGACTTTACAAACGCACTAGTCGCTCCTACGATTTTTGAAAATTCCCCTCGATTTCTCTGGTCTTCCATCATCAGATCCTGACTTCCTTGACATGGGACCCCCTTGGGTATATCTCCTTTCAAACAAAAAAAGAATTATCAAAATCGGTTCATATACGACGAAGATATGCCCGAACAAACATAAAAAAAAAAAAAAAAAAAAAAAAATATACGGTCGAATTGAGAACCTCCTCCTTTTTTGAAGTCGGTAAAAATAAAAAGAAATAATTACAAAAGACTCTTAACTAGGTACATGGCAAATGGCGGCCTTATCGCTTAAAGCGAAGTACGATAAGGTGCAAAAGTCCAATCAGTTTCTTGCAAAGTAATAAATTAATTGGTTGCACTTAGAACCTCCTAGGTACATGTCGTTTCTGTAATAGACCAAAAACACCTACAAAAACATAAATTTTATAATTATGACAACTAACGGTTCATAATTTTACCACTGTTTACAAATAATTCGCTGGGTTCAGTGACTGCACTTTTGCTCTTTGATTGTGCGGTCACGAGTACTAATATGTATACACTTTGAAACCATGTCACATTAACATTTTTGACAAATTAAACCGTAAGTCTTATTAAATGTCAAATATGATAGTGCGACAGGGTTCTAAAGTGGGTACATGATATTGCTCATGACTGTACTACACCCGTCGCAAGATGAACTAACTACCCACGGCTCACCGAGCTTTTTGTTAGACCAATGTGATAGGCGGTAAGCCGTTTCGCCGTCTTCTGCATAAATATTATATATGTTTTATTGAAATGTTCAATACAAAACTGTTAAGTATATATTATGTTTCTTCTTGTAATAATAGGCTCTGCAGCCTGTAGCCTCTAAGTAGCAGGTATACGGATTAAGCTCCTTCTAGGAGACCATTTAGGGATCAAACTCCCAAAAGCGTCCTCTAATGCATGCTATATGGGCTATAAAGGGAGGACAGTGGTAAATTTTTACGACAATGTGGCTGGGGTCTGAGTAGTGCATTAAAAAGTCAATGCGGATACCGTGCAGTGGATAGAAGAATAAAAAATGTTACAATGTAAGTACATCTTGGAGTACCCGACACAGTTATATTAAATAATTACTCTAATATAACTCATCATTATCTCTTCGCATTATTTAAAGCGTTTTTACAGAGTCCGCTTACCTAACCTCAAGATTAGACAGGTCCGGATATTTACAGAAGTGACTGTCTATCTTGACCTTCCAACCCGCGGAGGGACAACCAGCCCAATACACGTTAGGTCACATAGGTACCTCCGAAAATGCATTTCTCGACTAAGTATGTGGGTTTCCTCACAATGTGTTCCTTGGCCGCTGAGCACGTGATGACCATCTAGGATTCCAAACATTTTGAAAACAAAATCAAGCGTTCTTCTAAATGGGCTACCAAGACTTAATTATTCTTGAAGTACTACTTAAGTAATTTGATTATAAATTAAGAATTGTAATCTAAATGTGCTTTCTGAAATAATTTCGTTCTACAACAAGTTCATACAGTGTTGGCGATTGGCTTTTCAGAATTATCCAATAGAATTATACATCAGATTGTATTACCCTTGAGCGAGATTCAGCGTGATAGGAAAATAATGTACAGAAAAAAGGTTCTCCTATAAATAATTTGAAATGTTTTTAATTACGAAAGTCCATCAGGTATCAAAGTGTAATAAAGTAGTTTTCAACTAGTCAAATCAGTTACTTTACACATACCTAATTACTATGGATTTGTATGAAAAAGTCGAAACAAGAAGAATGTCGCACTTATTATTACATTTTACTTTATTAAAATTCATAAATATTTTAAGTAAATAGAAAAAAGAAATCTTTTTGCCACCTTTAGATCTGTATTTATTTAGTAAGTAATCAGAATTTTCTAATTTATCTTTGACCTAGGAAATTACCTACCCAATTGCGAGCGCGCGCGCTAGCCTACCTTATACCTTCTCGTGATCGACGCGTAATTCCTCACGGTAACCCTTTATATTTTTCACTGAACCCTCTGCCCTCTCCAACACCGTGACAGTATAATTCTTGCAGAACAGTTGTGTAACTTCGATATATAATATTTGTAGCTGACAGCTTAAAAAAAATACCAATAAAGCTAGAATTGAAATTAGCTACAATAGAAAGCTTCTCCAGCGATGCAAAAAAAAATGTTAATATAAACAACGAGTTTACAGCATTGTTATCGAAATTCCAGATTCAGTGTGCCAATGTTATATACTACTATGGCTTCAAAGTTCGTTTCTTTTCCTTTCAATATGTGTGTATTCAGGAGATCTTCTTCCATCGTGTGGGTTGAGAGGTGAATTACCAACCTCATCAACCCTGGTGTCAGGGTTATTATTGAGCCGCCAAAGGTCCCTGACATGGCTCATGTAACGACTACTTACTTACATCAGTAAGTAGTAACCGGGAGGCACAGATCATCTTACTTTCAGACAATCAGGTGATCAGCCTGTAATGCCTTAATTAAACTAAGGATCACAAAGTGATTTTTGTGATATGTCCCCACCGGGATTTGAACCCGGGGGCTCCGGATCGTGAGCCCAATGCTCAACCACTGGACCACGGAGGCCGTACTCAGGAGAAAATTGATTGTATTGTTATTCTTCTTCTCCTCTCGTGTGGGTTGAGAGATCAATGGCCGACTTCACCAACCCTATTGTTGGTTATTGATCCTTTATTACATTGAGGCAAACCCACGTCTGTTTAGACTTAGCTACTTAACATTCAAGATGTTTGATATTTTTATGTGAAATCTAAATATCAGTAAAGACCTGTCTTACTTTTATTTTTTATTCTTTGAAGTGACTTATTGTAGAATCATTTGGGATTCTGCAACCGTTCTCCTACGACCTTTTCGCCATTGGACGATTCGTCGACAGGACGATACATTTAATTCCTTTTCCCCAGCAGAGTTTTTAGCCTATGGACATTTTGTTTGGAGCTTTTAGGAGTTTTTAGAAATGGTATTTACTACTTGGCCGGAACCTGCCTTACCGACTGTCTGTATCCTACATCACATACAGCAGTGTCGGAAGGCTGACAAATAGCAGGGTTCAGGACAAATTGAGCCGGCGCTCGTACCTACAGCGGGCTAATGTTACCTGTTACGTCAATGTTGATCTGCCCGGAGTAATAGCCTGTGCTTAACTCGTCTTTCATGTAAGTACCTGTAGAAGCTGATTCTATTCTACAGATTCCAAACTTCACATCAATAGGAAAGGCAAGTCAAAGTCAAAAATATCTTTATCTCTCTCTTTCTCTTCTTCTTTTCTTTCTTTCTCATTTTTATCTTTTAGGAATAAGGCCGCCGATTGTGCTTCTCTTGTCACTTTTGTAATTGTTTTAGTGTTGCGTTTACATGTGCAATAAAGCGTTTTTGTATTGTATTGTATTTTTATTCAGTATGTAACATAATTACCCTTTGAATCGTCAATTTTTACATAACGAACGTCTCATGCGTCTAAAACTATTGCAGCTTCTCACAACCTGTACAGCCGAAGAAAAGCTTACAAAAAAAACCTCAGCACAGGGCCCTAGACGTTCTAAAAAACATAAAATACTTAGATATTATTGTTATATTATGTGGTAATTTGGCTGCCCAATATCGGTTTTCAGACAGTTAATCCCATGCATTCATGTCTTCTAAATAATCGCTAACCTTATTATAACCTTAGCTATCTATCTATTTAGCCATTTAGAAAAGAAAGAAAGGAAAACATGAAACAATAGGACTAGGGCCCTGTGCTGGGAGGTTTTCTGGCCACGTCTTTCCCTCAGCGATACAGATTCCGATGTGGTAGTAGTTTTACAGCCAGTTACATAATATGTAATTTAATTTTTTGACGTTCAAAAAGCCAATTTTGAAAAATAAATATTTTTGATTTTTTTTGAATTTTTGAGCCTGTGTCCACCCACTGCTGGGTACAGGTCTCCATCTTTCACGCCATCCTCTCCGGTCCTGTGCAAGTCTCTTAGGAAGCTGGAAATGCCTACCAAGAAACGTGAGTACAGTTTTTTATTGTGTAAGTTTGCCTCAGATGCCTTGAACTACTTGGCCGGACAGGATTTTGTACGAAACTGAAGATTTCTGTTACAAAAAGTCGGATCAAAACCAGCCTTGGAGTTAGGTTTGTTGGTCGAGGTACCAGCGATTATAAAGCAGGGAAGACCCATCAAAGAAGTACCCATCAATCAGTCGTTAAGCTATGGATTCGTATAGGGTTCTTTAAGAAAAACAAGTATCTTTGAAGAAGATCAATCAAACCCTTAATAAACGGACCCAATTACTGTGAAACCAGGGTTGCTGAGATTGATCATCCACCTCACAACACACACGATACAAAAAGGAATACAATACTAAATCATTTTGGTCTTTTCAACAAAATATTTTCTCATAACTCTTACAGTGTTATTTATTCCATAAAATGAATATTGGTAATGCGTCAAACCAACTGAAGAGAAGTTGGCGCAAACGGAACCGGAAGTCGGGCGGAAGCGCCGGTCTGCCGGAAGCGCACCTCATTTCCGGTATCTTGAGCGTCCACTCGCGGGCATAATATAAACAATGTTGCCAACTTAGCGGGGCTTGTTTAGACGCCATTGTTCGATATTTTGGATGAATATCTAACTCATTTTGTTCTTCTGGGCCTCTTTTGTATGGGTTGTAAGGTGAATGACCGATGTTACCATCCTAGCTGTCACAATGTGGCTCATGCGTATAGCGACTGGATATTTAAGGTGCCAGAAAATCATAATACTTACATTTTTATCATTGTCACTGTCGATTGTCATAGTCGCCGGCAACTTGACTTCTCGATTTTTCTATTTGTTAATTTGAAAAATTCTGATGCTATCCAGTGAGTGCCATTACGCGCTGAATTCTTCTGATGACGTCATTAGAAACAAATTAGCAAAACAAATAACAACCTTATCTATTATGTAAAAGTGAATTCAATTCTATATAAAACTGATAGTTCCGACAGTGTCAATTACGTTTCTCTATACGGCTTGAAACTCTTAAACATAAACATAAATGTACAATTCAATAACGGACACAATAAATAAAATACTTCAATCCCACTCAATGTTCTCATATTTGGACAATATCCAAAAAAACTTTTTTTTTGAAATCCTTCCTACATGTTCCGTGATATTTTTACGCAAAAACTTTAAGACCCGGTTTTGTCCGAGCGAAACCAAATATCAAATTACTTATAATAAATTTATTGGGCAAATAAACGAAGGACATAAAGACTAAAATTCAATATACAGGTTCATTTCACACTGTTTAATGCTACAATAAATTTGTTCCTACCTAAATCCCTTCAGTCCTTCTTGTTTTGTAATAAAGTCGGAAATTATATACCGGTTGGGATTTGGGCTGCCTCTGCGCGGTGGTATTTTAATATCGAGTAGTATTTTGTCTGGAAGTTTACGACTCGATATAACATTACACAAAAGAAGGAAAAAGGTGACAATATTTTATGTGTCAACTCTCACGGTTATAAAGTTAAAAGTTACAAGCGGGAGCGTTGATATGGTAACGCATTGAAAAATATGTCTCATTATCTGTGCCCATAATCTTCTGGCTATCGTCAAAAGTAACTTCCAGTTGTCTCTAGAACATGAGCACACGACGTCATGGAGCTTGTGCTGGAGATTCGCCTTTTAAGTACCTGCTTTATTTGCAGGTGTCAAAGGCATATTCAGATCATAATACGGAATTTCCTGTCGGAAAATTCATGAAAATTTTAGTGATTTTTAATTACTTTCAGTTCCATACTTTTGCGACGGAAAGTTCCACTTTGATATCAAGTCAGAATCTGTGGCCCCTTCGATCCTTGCCACATAAATCTTATAGACTATACCAGATATCGATGTGATCGATGTTAGTGTTATCGATGTAAGTTGAAACTAGTAGGCGTTGAAATTAGGAGTCGTTGAAATTAAACACCGATTGGAGTTGAATCAGAGCTCCTACCCGTGTGGTGATTCTAATAAGAATGAGAGTCTAGTCCCCGCGCGCGTGTATATATAGGAAAACGCCCACTAAGCGGGGCGGGGCAAGGGCGCGGCGGGGGTGTGTAGCGGTGAAGCCGCGCTCAGTCCCTATCTTTCTCTTTATTTTTTAAAAATAAAACTTACAAACTATTTACAATTTCTAGGCAATCATTATACAATCATAATATAATCATAATACAATCATAATTTGCTTCTTGTTGCTTCTACGGCGAACATATTCTCCCGCCGCAGCTGCGCAGCTCGATGACCACGTCGCGCAGCTGGACCATCTACGGTTCGCCGTCCTCGGGTGGCGATGTTGGCAGGATGACCAGCTTCTTCGTTGGCCGCCGCAGGATCCCCTTCGTTGTCCTCACGTCGACCGCCCTCGTCTCGCCGTCTGGTCCGGGGTAGGCAGCCACGACGACACCTCGCGGCCACGAGTTGCGAGGCAGCGTGCCGTCAGCGATCAATACTAAATCGCCCACGGAGATGGAACCCTTGCTGGCTCGGGGCTCCCGCCGGTGTTGGAGTTCAGGTAGGTACTCCCGTACCCATCGCGCCCAGAACATGTCGGCTAGGCGTTGGCTCTTCCTCCAGTCTTTGCGGCCGGCGTCGTCGCCCTCCGTGAAGGCGCCTGGCATCGGCACCCGTGATGGACCTCCCAGGATGAAGTGGTTCGGAGTGAGGGCCTCTGGGTCCTCCGGTGATGTCGACACGTGTGTGAGGGGTCGACTGTTGATGGTGTGCTCGGCCTCCACCAGTAGCGTTGTCAGGACTTCTTCTTTTGGCGCGCGCTCGTGCAGCACCACGGCTAGTGCTGATTTGACGCTGCGGACCAGTCTCTCCCACGCGCCTCCCATGAATGGCGCGCTAGGAGGGATGAACTTCCAGGTGATGAAGCGAGCGGAGGCTTCTTGTTGTATGGCCTCCTCGACGGCGTGCTTCATCTCGACGTCCGCACCGCGCAGGTTGGTACCCTGGTCTGACCAGAGCTCGGTGGGGCACCCGCGGCGGCCTATGAAGCGCCGCAGTGCCATTACTGCAGAGTCGGTGCTGAGGCTCCCGGCGAGTTCCAGGTGCACTGCCCTGGTGGTTAGGCAGGTGAAGAGGACTCCGTACCTCTTCTGACGTGCGCGACCCACGGTGACTGTCATGGGCCCAAAGTAGTCAAGCCCCGTGTAGGTGAAGGGCCGCTGGTGATGGGCTAGACGGCTCCTTGGATGATTGCCTGTCGATGGTTGGGCTGGCGTGGCCCGACGGATGCGGCAGACCTGGCATTTCTTCAGTTCGTTGCGCACGGCGTGGCGGAGGCGCAACACCCAGTAGTGCTGTCGCACCTCATTTGCCGTTGTTTCAAACCCTCCGTGGTGTAATTGCGTGTGCACCCACTTGATGTACAGCCGCGTCCATCGGTGGTCTCCATCCAGGATGACGGGCTCCCGTTGTTCTGTTGTGATGTCGGCGGCGGCGGCGATCCTCGAGCGTAGATGTATTAGTCCCTCTTCGTCAATCATAATCGACAGTTGCTTGAGTCGACTGTCGGCCGGCAGGGGCTTCTTTCTTCTTATAGCTTCTAGCTCCGCGCTGAAGGCCTCTTCCTGCACGGCGCGTATCCATAGTTGCCGTGCGCGATGCAAGTATCGTGCCGCGAGAGGCACGATCTTTCTCTGCTGTCTCGGCGCATGTTTGTGTCCTGTGCCTCGTCCCGTTTCTCTGTGCGCCTGTACCTTCTTCCACGTCGGGTCTTCCTCCGCACGTTTCTTGGTGCGTTTTCTAGCGGCGGCACACCTTTCTCTTCCCTTTAGTTTTTCTATGAATTGTAGGACACGCGCCGTGACACGTAGTAGTTTTGCCCACGATGAAAAACGTGTTATGTCGGGTAGCGCCTTCCCTGTTCTTTCTGCGGCGGTCGTCGCGTGCACTCTCTCCTCGTTTGTGTGTTCAATAGTCTCTGAGATGTCCTCCGCCGGCCAGGTGTCTTCTGGTCGATACAGGAAAGGCGGGCCGCGGAACCAACGATGCTCGGAGGCGAAGTCTTTCGGCGTTCCTCGTGTAGCGTCGTCGGCCGGGTTGTCTCTCGTTGATACCCAACGCCATTCGTTTGTCTTAGTCTCCTCTGCTATCTCGGCGACTCGATGAGCTACGAAGGGCTTGTAGGCTCGTGGTCCCGTTCGCAACCATGATAGGACGGTCCTAGAGTCGCTCCAGAAGTAACGACGTGCAGGCTTGATGTCGTGTTCCTCTTGCGCTGTGCGGGCTAGGCGGCAGCCCATTACGGCCGCTTGGAGCTCCAGTCGTGGTATCGATGTCATCTTGCTGATAGGCGCCACTCTCCCTTTGCCGGCGATGAGCGAGATGTGTATTTTCCCGTTCTCGTCGACGATTCGCCAGTATACCGCAGCGGCGTAGGCAGAGCTGCTTGCGTCCACGAAGGTGTGTAGCTCCACGAACCGGGCGCATGTGAGCGAGGCATAGCACCGAGGTACGGCTAGTTGTGAGAGGCGCCGCGCATGCTCCGTCCATTTTTTCCATGCTTCTGCTTCGGGGGTAGGCAGCGCGTCGTCCCATCCTATTCCGGTGCGCCAGGTGTCCTGAATGATGCGCTTCGCTTGTATGGTCACGGGCGTGGCGATTCCCAGCGGGTCGTAGAGTGACATCGTCGTTCGTAACGCTTCCCTCTTCGTTGGCACGCGCTCGCCGTGTAGTATGTCGGTGGGTATCCGGGCTTCATTCATATTGAAGGACAGCGTGTCGCGCTCTGGGTACCATATCATTCCCAGTATCTTTTCGGGAGCAAGCTTGACGATGTCTTCTTTCGCCTCGGGCGCCAATGATGATAGTACGAGTCTGGAGCTCGATGCCCATTTCTGTAGATAGTAGTTGGCGCGGCTATGTATATAGGCCACTTGACTGGAGACTTGTATTGCTTCCTCTTCCGTATCGAAGCTTGCCAAGTAGTCGTCGACGTAGTGATTGTTGATGATTGCCGCCGCCGCCGCCGGATATTCTTCTCTATATTGTTCGGCGTTCCTATTCTTCACGAAGATTGCCGTGCAGGGGGATGAAGTAGCGCCGAATATTACACTCTTCATGCGATACTCGACAGGGGGTCCCTCTCTTCTATTTCCGCGCCAGAGGAAGCGCTGCATGTCTCGATCTTCCGTCCTTATTGAGATCCGCATAAACATGTCCTTTATGTCAGCCGTCACCGCCACTCTTCTTTGCCGGAACTTCATCAGCACTCCTGGTAGGGATCGAAGTAGGTCCGGCCCGGACAGTAACATGTCGTTCAGGCTGACTCCTCGCACCTTTGCGGCCGCATCGTGGACGATCCTCAATTTCTCTGGTTTCTGCGGGTTCATAACTGCAAAGTGTGGTAAGTACCAAATCTTCGTTTTTCCCTTCGGCGGCGTGGGCGCGACTTCTGCATAGCCGTTCTCTATCAGCGTGTTCATCTGCTTCTCGTACCGCCTTTTCATTTCTTCATCGCGATCTAACTTCCTCTCTATGGCTTGAAGTCTTCTCAGGGCGGCTTCGTAGCTATTAGGAGGGTCGTAGTCGTCGCTCCTCCAGAGTAAGCCCGTTTCGTATCCTTCGTTTGTGCGGCGAGTGGTCCTCTCTAGTGTTTCAAGCGCTCTTCTTTCTTCCTCTGTGTGGAAATGTTTCGGTTCCACTCCTAGGACTTCCAATGCGAAGTGGTCTCGAAGCAGTTTTTCTATTGCTTGATCATCTTCTACGATCCTCGCGTGATGTACTCGATGAGCGGGGCCTCCCGCCGGTGTGTGCCGCACTCCGTGCAACACCCATCCTAGGTCCGTGCGCGCGGCGACCAGTTGGCTGTCTTGCTCGCGTCTGACTTCATGTGCCAGGAGTAGCTGCCAGTTGTCTTGTCCTATTAATACGGTTGGCGTTCCCCGGTGATAAGTCAGCTGGTCTTGTAGGTCTTCTAGGTGGCTCTGTCCCGTCACGGCGTACGCCGGCACGCTCTGCGGCGATAACTGCAGGTTCTTCATCGTGCGCGCTGAGATGCTGTAGCTGTGCGTGTCCTCTGGCGCGCTGATGTCGAAGGTAACTCTTCTCGAAGCGCCGGCGTCCACTCGTGCCCCGGCTACTCCTTCTATGTAAAATGGCTCCGGAGGTCCCGATACGCCGATGTGTTCCGCCACCGCCGCCTCTATTAATGTGCACGTTGATCCATCGTCGAGAAGTGCGTACGTGCAGTGAGTCCCCTTAGGTCCACTTACACGAACCGGCAGAATCTTCAATAGTGCTGTAGTATTCTTCCTTTCTCTTGTCGACGCTATAGTGGCTATTACTGGGTCTTCTTCTATGTGAGTTCCCGCGTGGATGGACGCTCGTTGTTCCGGCTCGGAGTGCAGTAGGCGGTGGTGCGAGTACTTGCACCCGCCGACGTCGCACCTCCTCGTGGGACATGTGTGGCCGAACTTCCTCCGTTTCAGGCAGCGGAAACACAACCTATGTTTCTTCGCGGTTTCCCAGCGCTCGTTGACCTCTGTCTTCTTGAAATCTGCACATTCGGTGACGTGGTGTGTTTCCTTTTCGCAGACTGGACATTGTTTCCTATTGTCACCGGCCGTGACGTTTATCTTCTTTTCTTCTATGTGGTGAGTCCTCATTGTCCGCCTCAGTGGAGCGGACGTGTGCTCCCGCCGGTCGACGACTGGTGTGGCTTCCACGGGCGCGAAGCTGCCGCACCGCTCCGCTGTTCTCTCCATGAAACTTGCTAGCTTCATCAAGTCTGGTTCCTCTTCATCTTGTTCGGCCGCAAAATCGTAGTACCTATATCGCAGTGCTGACGGCATCTTCTCCACTACGTGTCGAACTACTTCCGGGTTATGCAGGTAATGTGTCTTCTTCAATGCCCTGATGGTTGCTGTAATGTTTGATATCCTCGTGGCGAAGGTGCAAATGTCCCTCGGTGATTCGGTCAGACGTGGTAGGGCCCGCAGCTTCTCCAGTTCGGCCATGACGAGGGCGTCCGGCCGCCCGAAGCGCGTAGACAGCAATCGCATCACGTCGGCAGTCGTGGTTGCACCGATGAATAAACATTGGGCAGCATCTCTTGCTGCTCCCCGAAGGCTCCGACGTAGTCTTGATAAGTTTTCTTGCTCCGTCAAATATACTGCAGTCTCTTCATAGGCGGTCTTGAAAACTAGCCATTCACTCGACGCTCCGCTGAAGATGGGCAGCTCAGGCACGGAGCGCGGGGCGATGGCGGCTGGTACTGCTCGTGCGGCCGATGCTATCGCTGTCGCTAGTTGACTGTAATCGAAAGTTGTTGGCTTCTCTTCTATACTCCTGTGTTTCGGCTTCTCATGATCCTTTACGGTGGCAGCGGGGAAAACGGCGGCAGCGGGGGGGACGGCGGCGGCGGCGGACGGCTGCGGGGGGGACGGGTCTTCCTCGGCGGCGGGAAGCTGGTCCACCCACGTCTTGGTGCGCTCTTGCATTTCGCTCACGCTGACTATATCCGTATCGTCGTCGTCTGATTCCGCTTCTAATGTGGCGATCTTCGCCGCCGCTAGCTCCACTTCCTTCTTCAACAATTCTTCTTTAGCCTTCAGCAGCGCCAGGCGACGTCCCTTCGACGCTGAGGAACGCGGCGCTGTCGGTGCACGCTTCACCGACTTGGGCCGTAGTGTCGTGTCGTGCGTGCTTTCCCCCGTAGATTCCTCCGTCGTCGTTGCAGTCGTCGTAGTAGTGGCGGTTCCCGTCGTCGTCGTTGCGGTAGTGCCCGAGCTGTCCTCTGTGCTGGTAGCCGTGGCTGTACGGCTTGTGCTGGGTTTCCTGGTCAGCGGGGGGGCGGTGACTGGCGTCGACGCGGCTGTGGTCGGCGCAGTCCTAACGGCGGCCGTGACTGACGTTGACGCGGCGGTGGTCGACGTAGTCGTGACGACGGGGGCGACGGCGGCGGCGGCGGCGGGTGCCGACTCGGCGGCGGTCGGCGTTGGGCGAGTTTCTACGGACTTCATGCTCCTAGTCTTCATATCCGCTGTTTCTTCAATCCGGCTCGAAGGAGAATTTATGTGGCCCCTTCGATCCTTGCCACATAAATCTTATAGACTATACCAGATATCGATGTGATCGATGTTAGTGTTATCGATGTAAGTTGAAACTAGTAGGCGTTGAAATTAGGAGTCGTTGAAATTAAACACCGATTGGAGTTGAATCAGAGCTCCTACCCGTGTGGTGATTCTAATAAGAATGAGAGTCTAGTCCCCGCGCGCGTGTATATATAGGAAAACGCCCACTAAGCGGGGCGGGGCAAGGGCGCGGCGGGGGTGTGTAGCGGTGAAGCCGCGCTCAGTCCCTATCTTTCTCTTTATTTTTTAAAAATAAAACTTACAAACTATTTACAATTTCTAGGCAATCATTATACAATCATAATATAATCATAATACAATCATAATTTGCTTCTTGTTGCTTCTACGGCGAACAGAATCATTATGGTCTGATTCATCTCTCAAAGTTTTCGTCACGATGTCACTTTCATCCTGTATAAATTGTTTTAGATATCTCATACCAACCAACAGGCATGTCTATGTAATGACTACGTACTTAAATAACTACCGTAATATACAGAGTTACTACAGAATTACCTAACACACACACACATACACACACACACACACACACACACACACACACACACACACACACACACACACACGCACGCACGCACGCACACACACACACACACACACAACACACATCTTTGTTTGTTTGTTGTATTTTTATTTTTCATTTTCATTACCATAGTTATTAAGTGAAATGTATATTATTGTACCTCAAATAATAATGAAGTATGTCAATTTGTGAAGACACTGGCTCCTGAAATATAGTTATACTAGTTTAGTAACCAGGGCCTTATTTACAATAGTTACTTGTTTGTTGTACTGAATAAACTTTCTTTCTTATTCCTTACATAAAACCTCGCGACTTCTTATCACTTGAACCACACACTAGAGTCCGGTTGCAAGAGGCAACGTTCGGTTAAAGTAGAAAATAAAACGGCAACCGCCAGGCAACATTAGAGAATCTTATATCGCTCTCAGCTGTATAATATTTGCACATGCAAATGTAGAGAATGTCAGTCGTTATACTGCAAAAATCTACCGTTTTCATATTACAGTATGCAAGTTTTATGTTTAGAAATGTAGAAGTTGGAAATAGAGTAATGTCTCGCTATGGCACATGCATATTTTTCATCGTTAGGTGAGTGAACTTTTCATCGTACATTTTTATTAGGAATTGTTATATATTATGTGACCATACAACTTGAATTCTTTTTATTACATTATGACTCTAACTAAACTATACTATACTACATTGTTTTAAGTTTACGCGGTTATTATGATAATTAAAGCACATAATAACGGGTTCTTACCGCGTTTAAATATCGGGAGTCTCATATCCCCATTTAAACGCGGTAAAAACCCGTTATTATGTGCTTTAATTATTATACTATACTATATTATATAATATATCTGTTTTATATAAATATGTATATACATATATTATCTTGTAATACACTTATTTATGTAATTAATGATAAGTAGTCTATGTTCGTGTTTAGTAATATTAGTAATAAGTATACATTTAGTTTAACTGTCTTTTAGAAACATTCTTATAAAAAGTACCCTTAAAATGGGAAAATAATGAAGTTAAGGCGTTCACTGACACAATACAAACGATAAAATAATATAAGTAGAGGTATATTTCTGAACACACTTGAATAAAAACAACAGTGTATTTTATTGCCTGTCATTGTACATACCCTGTAAAGTAATACTCGTGTCCATATGGTTAAAGCTACATAACATAGGGTATGGAAGATCATTATTGCTTTATTATACGATAAACGCTGGCCATTTATCGCGGGCGACACTTTTTGTGGAGACGATTGTTATCCGTACAAGGTGTCAAATGAAAAATGATTTATTTACGATGCGTTCATGAATATAGAAGGTGTAAGTGTATAATTTACAATGTATTATAAAATGGGGATGGCATAGCTCCAAGGTCTCAGAGGATAATCTCTTTGTATGTTTTGGTATTGTTATATGTAATTAAATCACAAAATACCGGGTTTATACCGCGTTAAAATCAGGGACATGAGACTCCCGATATTTCAACACTGTTGCAAGTTCACGGGATGTTAATAATGTAGTAATGATGATATATTATTAAAGTTGGTCAGTCTAATGTTTGTTTAATCTAATATGCTCGTCATTTTTAGTCGATTTTAAGCCAACTTTGACTACACAAAAAATCCCCGGGTGAGAGCCCTAAGCGCTCACATCAAGTCACATCAAAATAAGTGTGAAGTATTTTTTTTTGGAGGAAAAATATCTATCGAAATGGAAAAGTCCTGCCGAATCCATTGTTCTAGCCGTATTCATATTTCATTTCTTAAAATAATGAACCTGTGTTGTGGTGGTGTTTCCACGCCATATTTCGGTAGACTGACAAAGGTAAGTGTGCAGACAATGGAGAACTAGTGACGTCAAACCTGCCCTACTCGTGCATTAGTGAATATTGGAAACCTGTTGAAAATGTTTCGCGTCTCACAAAATATACAGGGTGTTAGTGACATCGTCACGAAAACTTTGATGGATCTTCTTCTTACTGTGTCGATGGCAAACTAAATAGTATCGGCCCAAAACCTGGCAACAAGTATGGCGTTATCTGCAGCGCTCATCAGATCCTCCTGCGTGCAGGTGTTCGGGCACGATGATAGTCGGACAGTAGGGACATCGTAACGAATACCGAGGGGTGTGATTCAGGCCATGATTCTGAATTGTGCATTCTGAGTTGATATCAAGTGGAGTTTTCCGTGGCAAAAATATGGAACGGAAAATAATAAAAAAAACACTAACTTTTTTATGAATTTTCCGGCAGGAAAATCCACTTGATATCAACTCATAATCATGGTCTGAATCGTCCCCCTCGATATTCGTTACGATGTCAATAACTGTTCACGACATAGAAATTATAATCTCTGCCTTTGACGGAAATTTCCAGTTAATGTTACCTCAGGATCATGGTCTGAATCATCCCTCAAAGTTTTCGTCACGATGTCACTATCACCCTGTATAGAAGCACTGTACCTACATCAAAGAGAATAAATATAATTCACTATGTTTTACTGTATGTACATCTCATTAATAAAACAAACGACGGAACAATTGATGCAAACAGGGCAAGACGATGCTATTTTGCAATCTGGAAATCAATTTGTCTCACTGTATTAAAACTATTGTTCCATTTAAAAGCATCAGACTTGCCTGAATGGTGGCCAGAGTGGTCGTAGTGAGCCACAGAGCAGGGTACCAAATCACGATAGGTCTGCTAGAGGTGCCATTAAAAGAAGAGCTGTTACAGAAACCGCGTGTAAGGGTCGCAACCCAAGTCCTACATAAACGTTAGCTTTTCTCCTAGCGTATATGCGTAACATATTGCATAGATAAGCTTGACTCATATTTCATAAGGTCCTTTTATTAAGATTTGACAGGTCTGTTTTTACTATATACGTCAAATTCGTAACTGTCATATTTTTTATAACAACGCTGAAGTTGCAATCAAGTCATCACTTAACAATACAGCGACACCCGTTTGACATTAGCTATGCGTTGATCGTCACACGCCGCTAAAATTGGTACGACTGTCGCCTCTAGTAGTAGCAGAGCGTTTAGTTCAGTGCTCTATGGTAGTGAATAATGAAGTAAATGAGGGCGAAGTAAGAGGCATTCCGGCAAATTGGAATGAGTTGACAAGGCGGCTCCAACGACGGTTTGTTTCCATTGTTGCACGACACGGAGAGTGTTTAGTTGATGTCCTGTTGTTACCGGAATCACCTTTTTTGTTAAGTTTCTCATTTGTATAAAATAAATATTAGTGCTTTGGGTCTGTTTTACCTGATGAGCCTTGCAGGCGATAGCTGGAGAATTTGTCATTAATACAACATGAAAACCTGACGTCTATATTCTCAATTGGGATAGTAAGAGGTATATCTATCGCAAGAAGAATTGAGCACAAGCTTTGTGATAGCATCAAGCTTGAGCAAGACCAGCGTAATAGGTGAGCCGTATCGCTATCTATAACGGGCGAGCCAAATGTGTTAAATAAATAACTCATCGGTGCAAGAACGATACCGGGGATCAAACCGGCACTGTCCGTTTGAGAAGCAAGGCGGTGAGACAGGACCATAGTGACTACAGTTCATAAATATTTAATTTTAGACAGCAATACCTAAAAGTGTGGTGAAGGATAATGATAAAATGTCTCGTTCGAAGTGTGTTAGTAAACTGATAAGTCTTTTTACGCGTTGTATAGGAAAATTACCTCGGATGACGGTCACTACTTGGCCGGGAAAATGGGGAAAACAGAGGGTCTTTCCGGTCGTGTCTAAGAAATCGTCTCAGGGGGTCTCAAGGGTATTTTTTATGGATTCGTAACACATGTTACATTAACAAAAATGAAGAATATGTGTTAAATGTTAGTTACAATTACATTTAAAATGACGATAAAATACAGTGTATCAAGTGTATGGGTATTCAACATCATTATGGAATGGAAACAGCGTCAGATCAAGAGCAGGCACTCCGAGGCTCCGTTCTGATTGATTGTTAATTTTGTGACCCTCCGCCGCACGCTGCCGAAATAACGGCTCTTCAGACTCTACTGCTGAATCATTTCGTATACTTACTTAGATACGGTCTATCGTCGCCATATAGTGAAAACCATGGAAGCAGCTTTTTGAAATCCATATTCTGATGTATTTTTTCTACGAAACCTCGATTTCATTGAATTAATTTCAATCCGTGTAAAAATTGAGACCACAATTTTGGACCTGCAGGGCTACCACGCGCAACGTGATAGAATTATCGATCGATTCAATGACACATAACATACATAACATAAACAGCCTATTACGTCCCACTGCTGGGCACAGGCCTCCCCTCAATCAACCGGAAGGGGTATGGAGCATACTCCACCACGCTGCTCCAATGCGGGTCGGTGGAGGTGTTTTTACGGCTAATAGCCGGAGCCAACGGCTTAACGTGCCCTTCGAAGCACGTAATCATCTTACTTTTCCGGACAATCAGGTGATTCAAGCCTGAAAAGTCCTTACCAAACAAAGGACAGTCTCACAAAGTGATTTCGACAATGTCTCCATCGGGAATCGAACCCGGGACCTACGGATTGTGAGCCCAACGCTCAACCACTGGACCACGGAGGTCATTGGTACTTATTCTTTCAGTCCACTGAGAGACCAAACGGAACTCTAAATTGATTCTATTATATTCTTGAGTTGTTTCTGGGTAAAAATCCTTTAATCTCGGCGGGTGCCTTCAGCCGACCCGGGTCCATTACGGCCGTAAAGGGCTCGTGTTTACATTAACCCGGGTATCCGGGCCGGGTACTTTACTGACGGAATACTATTTGATGGCCTACTTTTCATACGGGTGCCATCTTTTGTTTCATATTAATGTAATGTCTTTTTGGGAATTGATAACAGTAATCATTATCACAATACGAAGACAGGAAATTACTCCGTCCAAGCATATAAATAAATAAACATACACAAATTCACGCCCGCAGTCCCTAATGAGGTGGGCAGAGCCGTAAGTTATCAAATATAACTTTGTAACCACTGTTGATACGAAGTCCTAAGCCGTTCCCATGCTATTGCGGGCTTGGATGCAATTTCTCTTTTTGTATCCTGATGGCCAAGTTATATGCAGCAGGTGTAAGCAGCAGATCGACTTCCAAGAGATTATAATGAATGCATATGAGACTAAAGCCAGGCGAGCACTACAAGTTTTTCGCCGCGCGGCAGAAAAAAGCAGCGGCATAATGTCGCACTGTAATACTGTACCAGTTTTAAATTGTATTCCGCGCACTTGACGGTAGAGCCGCCGCAGCAGCGCAGTATTACAGTGCGACATTATGCCGCTGCTCTTTTCTGCCGCGCGGCGAAAAACTCGTAGTGCGCGCCTGGCCTAGTATGCATATTTATCGCTCGCGCAAAGTTTCCGGGGTGGAAAGCGACGCGCGGGCGCAGAGGAACGATTGCGCCGCGCATGCGCGTACTGCAAATTTTGATTTAAATTATTCTTATTTTAATTGGTAGATAATAAGTTTATACTGTGCAAACCTACGACTAGTTGCGTACACATTTTGTACATATAATTAGGTATTCCGAAAATAAAAAGACAATTCATTTCACTACGCGAATGGAGTCTTTTATTTGCTAGGTGTAAGACCCCATTACACCTACAATTACTACGTGTGATGTGGTGGGTAATATAATAATATTTATCTTAATCTTTTGAAATTTGACTTGCTCCCTATGAAAATCAATCAATCTTTCTGTATCTTGTGTCCGTTGTGTTTACTAAAATATATTTATCTTCATCGTCACTAATTTAAGAGTCACGGTCTTGTCGGTGTAGCATTATCCATGCAACTTTTTAGGGATATTTTCCCAAAAAAAGGGCAGTGGTTTCATTTTGCCTTCCGCCCAGCAGTACTCTGTCTGACGCGAGTGGGATGGCGCCCAGAGTAGTCTATTTCAAAGCCGTACTAGGACTCCCGTCCTCCACCTCTGAGTAGTACTGACAGTTACTGATATATTTATCTTACCTTACAAAGGTTATTATAAAGTTAGTGATTATTTAGAAGATATGAATGCATGGGATTAACTGTCTGAGAACTGATATTAGGCAGCTAAATTACTCAATTGTATATCAATATTTTATGTTTATTTTTTTAAAAAAACGTCTAGGACCCTGTGCCGAGGTTTTTCTTGCAGCTTCTTTTCCCCGGCTATACAGGTTGTGAGAAGCTGCAGTAGTTTTAGGCGGATGAGACGTTCGTTATGTAAAAATTGACGATTCAAAGTGTAACTATGTTACCTACTGAATAAAGATATTTTTGAATTTGAATTTACCTTAAAATATTTATAGGATGCTTTTGCAGACCGCCCAGGGTATCTACCTACATGTATATAGCACGAAGTTTATAAAGGCGCTTTTGTCGCACCTTTGTACGCGACTGAAATACAGACAAAGCCTTAAAATACTTAAGGACATAAATTTTCTAGGGCCTAGGACTACGACAAAGAAAAAGATATTCAAACAAATTCCACAAAGGCTGGGAATAAATTGAGGCAATATATTGAGGTGGTAGGTCAGATATTACAATCGTGAGAATATTGTAGTTGTTTGGGTGAAATTGGGAAGATCATCACCAGCCCATTAACGTCCCCACTGCTGGGGCACGGGCCTTACCTATGGATGGATAGGGAGATCGGGCCTTAAACCATCACGCGGGCCCAGTGCGGATTGATGGTTATTAACGACTGCTAATGCAGCCGGGACTAACGGCTTAACGTGCCTTCCGAAGCACGGAGGAGCTCGAGATGAAAACTTTATTTTTGTGGTCACCCATCCTATGACCGGCCTTTGCGAAAGTTGCTTAACTTCAACAATCGCAGCCCGAGCGCGTTTACCGCTGCGCTACCGAGCTCCTCCTCGAGCTGGAAAGATGCTGATTACAAAATATCATCATCATTTCATAAATGATTAACATCGTGAGGAAACTCACATTCCTGAAAAATGCATTTTCGGAGGTATGTGACCTAGCCTGTATTGGACTGGTTTTTCCTTCGCGGGTTAGAAGGACAGACAGGCAGCCGCTTCTCTAAATCACTGCACCTGTCAAATGTTCAAGTTAGGTAAGCGGACTCTGTGAAAAACGGGATAATGCTAGGGAGATGGTGACTGCCGTGCCCCCGCCAAGTCGAGTAAGAACAATGGCATGCCATACATTTATTTTCTTGAACCCACACAAACATGTATAATAAATTTCATTATTTTTTAAACGTAGCATTTTGATCCCGTAATTTAATTATGAATAAAGCTAGAAGCTTGAATTTTAAGTTATTTTGTTCTGAAGGTTCATCGACCAGCATCCATCTTGAAAAACAAATGTACCTACTGTATTTGTTCGGAGGCGAGAAGTGATTTTTTCTGACAAACAATTATGAGTGTCTGAGTCATCCCGGGGAAACAAAGAACCGTAACAAATAATAGCCGAATACAAACAATAACTTACCGTAGAGGGCTTTTAAAAGTATTTAAAAGGAAATCTGCAAAATGGTGGGCAATTTCATAATTAAACTCATCAGAATTAAAGTCCACTGAAGTATAATTTGTTGTTAATTTTGATAAAGTTTGAATAGTAAGTACTCGTACATAACCTAAACCTTATTATTATTGAAAAAAGAAAATTACATACCTATGAAATCGACGAATTAGCCCAACGTGAACTGAATTAATCACTCCAATGTACGAAAACCAAAACAGCTATGCAAGAATTTATCGAAATTACTCAAAACGATATTTCCGGACCTCCCAAAAATAGCTTGAAGCAGATAAAAGTCACGTTAAAATGTTGGTGAAGTTTTTATTTTTTTTACTGGCTGCAGATAACAGTGATTTAGGAGCGGAGTCAAGTGGTTTTGCGTGCTCAGCGCGGTGATAACGTTTTTAGGCGTTTTCTAGGAATAGCGGATATTTACGTGTGCATCAGGTAGAGCTTTTGTGAAAAATAATTTATGCGCTTAAGGCTAATTATACACAAACGATAAATTAACTTTAAGTTAATATTATCTATTGTGTGCTCAGTGATAATTTTGTAAGATAATTTTAAATGTTGTAGATTTTGCTGAGTTTTATGAAACGGAATGTGTATAGTATGCACACCCATTCTTCACCAGCTATGTTTTAAGTCCCATGTAATAAGGGACGAGCTCATTGCCATTAACCGGGCACAAATCCTGGACACCACGTGATATCTATTGTCTATCATCCAAACATTCACCATTAGCTAAAATGGTACTAAAACGAGTAAAACATCGTGAGAAATCCCACATTCCCGAGAAATTCGTTCGGAGGTATGTGACCTTATCTGTATTGCTCTGTATTGTTCGCGGGTTGGAAGGCTAGACAGCAGTCGCTTCTGTAATAAACTGGACCCTGTTAAAAATGGGACAATGCTAGGGGGACAGCCTCCGTGGTCTAGTGGTTAGAGCGTTAGGCTCACGATCTGGAGGTCCGGGTTCGATTCCCGATGGGGACATTGTCGAAATCACTTTGTGAGACTGTCCTTTGTTTGGTAAGGACTTTTCAGGTTTGAATCACCTGATTGTCCGAAAAAGTAAGATGATTCCGTGCTTCGGAGGGCACGTTAAGCCGTTGGTCCCGGCTATTGGCCGTAAAAACACCTCCACCAACCCGCAGTGGAGCAGCGTGGTGGAATATGCTCCATACCCCCTCCGGTTGATTGAGGGGAGGCCTGTGCCCAGCAGTGGGACGTATATAGGCTGTTTATGTGTTATGTATGTGTGCTAGGGGGATGCCATCATCTCACAAACAACTACAACAACAAGTTATTCATTTTAGTAACATTACTAAAACGAGTAACTTGTTCGTTGTTCGCGATTTTTTCGTTATTGCGGTAAGTAAACTTAGATCTATGTATCTGGCACTTTTCATTAAACTCGGTCCAGAGATTTAAGTAATATACATAATACATAGGTACATACCAAATTTACGCATCGCCACATATTTCGCTCAACAAAGTAATTAATCTGTTGCGTTTGTTTTTTGTTAAACATCTACTATCGACAGACAGAGTGAGTCAAGTGCTGGCGACGCAACGACGCGCCCACGCAGCGACGCGACATGTGCGTGCGCAGGTAGCGACGCTTATCTGATTCATATAGTGAGGGGACTTGAGACTAGGCGCCTTTATCGATATCGACTTTTTACAGAAGCTTGACTGTATCAGGATAACGAATACAAAAGAAAATTGAAATTCGAAGGTTCAAGACGCTAGTACATTCGCAGATAGGTGGCGAATCATTTTAGATAGAATTGTTTTACTTTTTACATTTTCTGATTATTAGCAAGTAAACTACCTATATCACGTTAAGTTTTTTATTAAATCAAACACATTGATGTAATCTGTAAGGTTTGTCGTTTGAATTTAAGTAA
This sequence comes from Pectinophora gossypiella, assembly GCF_024362695.1. Classification (NCBI taxonomy): domain Eukaryota; kingdom Metazoa; phylum Arthropoda; class Insecta; order Lepidoptera; family Gelechiidae; genus Pectinophora; species Pectinophora gossypiella. The sequence goes on from NC_065417.1 coordinate 15,816,274, forward strand.
ATTATTTAATTTATTATAAGTAGGTTTTTATCCTGGGACTGTATGTGGTTGATATTCGTTTGATTTTTAAATTGAAGTGATAGGTCAGCCAGGCAGTCGCTTCTGTTAAAAACGGACCTGTCAAATCTTCAGGTTTGGTAAGCGGACCTTGTGAAAAACTGGATAATGCTAGAGAGATGATGACGATGAGAAGCGTATATAAACGAATATAATTGACTTACAAGAGTTACAAGTTTTAGTGGGTATGTACTAAGTATCGTAAATTAAGTAAAGAGCTTGTAATGAGAACCTAAGTGAGGGATGTTACCCTCCGGACTCGTGGTCACACCAGGTTTCACACCAGTATGACAAACAGGAATTTTATTCTTGTTTGTCACACCGCTAAGATGGTAGCTGATAGAATTTCATAGTCTCTGCCCGGGTGGTAAATAGTCGTGAGTTTACGTGTATATGTAAAATAAAATGTAGATGAGTAGGTAATTCATTAAAAGTTTTCCAAGTAATTTACCATATTATCGATAGACTGCAAACACTTCTACGAATCGTCCCATCACTAAAGATGTCGTCTTTAATTTATCAATATGCTTCTATTTTTTTGCCACTCTGGAACATCTTACTTGCAGTAAAAAGTCCCAGGTTCCATTCCCGGGTGAAAAAGAAATGGTAAAATATACATCTAGGGGTCTCGGATGCTAGAGAACATTTGTCTTTATTTTTTTACTAAGTTCCACTGCCTCGGTTCTGAAAGTAGGGAGTTTCTATTCAGGTGACTGTTATTTTGTCTATGTATTGTCTTATTTTGGTTCCGTACAAAGTGTTGGCAAACAATCTTCCCTCATGTGGATTGTGAGGGCAATGACCGACCTCACCAGCCCGGGTCAGTGTTTAGGCTGCCAGAGACCTCCAGACTACTTACATAATAAAAATAGAAGCCGGGAGAAAGGTAACAGTCCTGGACAATCAAGTTAATTACCAACATGCAATTATCCTAAAGAGATTCTTCGTCCTCTACCCAAACAAAGGACTGTTTTACTAAGAGATTTTCACAATGTGACGCCCAGACCGTGAGTCGATCGGTCTAACTACTAAACCATAAGCTGGCAAAAAACAAAAGTGATTGTATTCATGACTAATTAAAGTGGACGTGTTAAATTAAAACCACTCAAAGCGCGCAACACTTAATATTTAGTGTGAAACAGTAAAAGGTAATGAATGTGCAATATGTGGGTAGTTAGTAACATACGCAAATAGAGCGACATAGTTGGCGCATGCGCGGACCACCCAGTGCAAATGAGATATGACGATCCAAGATGGCCGACGTGCGCGCAGGACATCTGAGGTTTGAGAGCACTCGAGGGTGACCATAAAGTTACCTAGATGTTTATGTATGTTTATATTTATAAACAGTCTATACATAATAATTTCTATTCCTGGGGTCAGGCATAGGAAGCATACTCCATCATGGTGGTCTATTGCGGAATGGAAATTGGATTAGGTACTTAAACTAGGAATACTATCGGTTGTCGTCATCTTTCATATTTATCTTTACGAGATGATAAATATTTTCAAAAGTGAGTATTCATAAAAAATCTATAAGTACACTTTGGATTACTTTATGTTAGTAATTTAAACTTAGTGAATAAGTAGTATAGAGTAGTGTAGTGTGTGTAGTGTAGTGAGTAGTGGTGTAGTAGTGTATTGATAACATTCAATGTCAATAGTAGTATAGTAACTTTAGATTTGTTCTTCTTGTCTCGTGAAATTAACCAACCAACCAACCCTGGTGCCAGAGGTCGATTTGTAAGACCAGTTTCTAGTTTTTTAGTTATATCTTTTGTTTTTTTTTCTTTTGTTTAAAATAAAACAGAACCCAAACTGCGATAAGTATCCCGGGACTGTCAAACGTCAGTACACTCTACACAAGTGCACGAAGGTGCGCGTACGCCGATGACGGCGAAATGTTCCCGCTGAACGATTTACACTCTCCCCGCCACAACACATACATACAAGCTAGTTCTAAGCACAAACCATAACTTACAGGCAAGTTATAGGCGCGCCTGCGTCGTATCCGGGTGGAGGTGATAACTTATGTATGTGTGGTTCTTTGTTTAGGAGGAAATGTGGTTTAGGGAACAGGTGGTGCAAGATTAAGGTACTTTTAGCTCACCCTGTTGCTTGTTATTAACTATAATGGTATTCTAATCTAATCTAATCTAGCCTACAGGATCCCACTGCTGGGCAAAGGCCTCCCCTTCCTCAATGGTAATAAACCCAATAATAATGGTAATAATGGTAATGGTAGTTATAATGGTATTAAAACTAGTAAATTAATTTATTTGTTGGTTGCGACTTAGAGAAAGCACACGAAATTAGATCTACGTATATAGGGTGTTAGTGACATCGTAACGAATACTCAGGGGGATGATTCAGACCACGATTATATGAGTCGCTTCATTCGAAGATATAATATAAATCAATACAAGGTAGTCCCTTTAACCTACACTTCACTTCACTTACTACTTCACTTAGAAGTTCGTTTGATCATCTATTCTGAGTTAATATCAAGTGGAATTTTCCGTCGCAAAAACCATGATATTTTTGTTTTTTTTTTAATTATTTTTAATTCTATACTTTTGAGGTGGAAAACTCCACTTGATATTAACTCAGAGTAATGAGCTGAATCATCCTTCAAAGTTTTCGTTACGAAGTCACTTGATATCAACTAACACCCTGTATATGTGCCACTTTTCATCCAACTCGGTCCAGCTATTTAAGTGAAAAGAAGTGAAGATCATCGCTACGTCTACGTCTTGGGATTGCATTGAACAGATTAAAATAAAACTTACGGATGTCGAACGTCGATCCTTAGGACATAGGCGCTTTCTGAAACAAACAGACATATTTATAAGCAAAAAAAGACATATAGAAACCTACACAACAGGCAGTAACTATAAGATTACTAAACTACAAGATTTAGATACCCCTGTAAAATTATTAGGAAAGAGCAAGCACACTTTAATAAAATACCGAAATGTCTTTTCTAATTACTTACTTAGGCATTTAAAGTGAGAAGCGATTCTTCCTCATAGAAGAAATAATCTCCGTATCTTTATGTCCAGATCATACAAATTTTGTATGTAATGCATGGCACAAGCAATTTTTTTTGACTTATTGAATTATTGTAGATTTGCCGCAGATGGCATTAACTACTTGGCCGGACAAATGGGAAGCGCTGAGGGCTCTCACCCGGTACAAAATTTAAGACAACAGGCCTGAGGGTGCCCAGTTGGGTGCGAACCTCGGCTCAGGGCGTCGTCTGAGAGGAATAATATTTGAAAGAATTAATCGACCCTAGTGGGTCGATAGCAATAAGCACTGAATGAGGGAAGTCGTCGACCACGCCGGCGGAGTCGGCACTTGTTAGTTAGACCGTAAAATGAACATGGACCGACGTTTTGGTAAATACGTATACATTATAGTAGCATAAAGTGTAAGTCTTAGCACGGGACATTTAATTTGAATAACATCGTAAACATAGCGGGTGTAGTAAGGCTCCTAATTATTTGTAGCAGTCGTTCATAATCACTGCGAGAATACTTCGCGACCAGAATACTGAGAACCGTGACTTTCAACGGCTAAGATTTTTGACTTGTCTTATTGTAGATTTACCTTAATGCTTTCCGCAGTATTGGTTACTAGGACGGACAAATTCGGAACTTTTTTTGTTCATTTGCCGCAAATGGCATTAGCTATTTGGTCGGACAAATGGGGAGCTTAATGTGTGCCGTAATATTAGTTACTACGATGGACAGATGGGGATTTTTTTTTAAATTTCTAATGCTTAGCAATAAAAACAATAATAAAATATGTAAAGTTGCTGTGTTTGACCTCGCCGGCGCGCAGCGTGGCCGATAACTAGTAAATATTTGCTATCAATTAAATGTTTTTGTATCGTAACGGTGATTTTTATAAGTTTTGTATACAATAGATACTCGTATATATTACATTTATTAATAGACAGTGTACTTATCTCCCTTCAAAGGACCAGAGGGGCTATGGAGCATACTCCACCACGCTGCTATGATATTGCCAAAGTGTCAGAGATCATTCTAGCTTGGTCGTAAATTCCAGTATTGAACGGCGCTTAGCAAATTGCCTAATTTGCAATATTTATGGAGTCTCTGAAGGCAGACTGTACCAGTTGCTTGAATAATGGATCAATAATTTCTAGCTGCAAGATTAAGATGCATTCTTTAAGCACCTTTAAGTATATGTTTTTAAGTAATCTACGGTGTATAAAATAGGCGTGACGTATACTCTAACCTTTCTTGTGTATTTTTTTTCTTATCTTGTGTCTTTGTGTTAAGGTTATTTGTATTTATAAAAGCGAAACATTTATCACAAAGAAAAGCACACAGATCTGTGTTAGCACAACACCAGGCCACCAGTATGACCGCATCCCAGTGGACTGAGGTAATTATGCATTTGTCACGGACCCCTTCCACCCCATTTATACTGGTTTATGACCTCCCCGGGGCCTGCTGTGGCCTGCAGATATGAATTTGTCACTGTAATGAAAATTTCACTTTATAGTTATTAATTGGTGGCACTAAATTTGAATGCGCTGTTTGCGAATTCCTAGGACGATTGTGGTTTGTTTATTATACAGCTTGTGCGTTCAGCTGCTTGGGATTCTGCTGATAACCTCTCCGACACCACGGCTTATCCATCTATATTATGGCCGATAGTCTAATAACCAGAAAGAATACTGTTCTGATCTTTCATATAAAAACCATAAACAGCCTACATACGCCCCAGTGCTGGGTAAAGGCCTCCCCTCAATCAACGGCGTATGGAGCATACTCCACCACATTGTTCTACTGCGGGTTGGTGGAGATATTTTTGGCTCGTAGAAAGGAGCCAATGGGTTGAAATGCCTTCCGAAGCACAGAATCACCTTACTTAATCTTATTAACCTATTCAAAGCTAATAAAAATATCTTTGACTATGACTTTACTTTTTCTGAGAATCCGGTGATTCAAACTGCAATGTTCTAAAAAAGGACAGTCTCACAAAAAAAAATCATAATGTAACCATCGGGAATCGAACCCGGATTTTCAGACGCTCTAACCACAAGACCACGGAAGCGTTTAATCGATCAATGTACTCGTATGATAGAGAACATTTAAAGCTAAATATTTCAATAGCTGCTTCATTTTAAACGCACAATTGATAACCGTGTGTCTATAAGAACAATGTTCACTATAAGTACCACAATTCTCTCTACCCACCTTTTATTTTCTGTATCAAGAGACCTACTAGACACGAAGGTATCAAACATTCATACAATAAGTGCTCAAGTAATGGAGGTGGTCACGACACAACATCATTGTAGCAATTAGAGAACCGCTTCATCGATTGGATTGGTTTAGGGCTGATTGAAGCTGATACGTATGGACATAGGCCTCTCCGCATTCAACCGGAGGGGGTATGGAGCATACTTCACCACGCTGCTCCACTGCGGGTTGGTGGAGGTGTTTTTACGGCTAATAACCGGGACCAACGGCTTAACGTACCCTCCGATTCACGGAATCACCTTACTTTCGGACAATCAGGTGATCAGTCTGTTATGTCCTAACTAAACTAGGGACCACAAAGTAATTTTTGACGACTTCCATGGTCCAGTGGTTGAGCGACGGGCTCACGATCCGGAGGTCCCGGGTTTCATTCCCGGTGGGAACATATCACAAAAATTACTTTGTGGTCCCTAGTTTGGTTAGGACATTATTGGCTGATCACCAGATTGTCCGAAAGTAAGATGATCTGTGCTTCGAAAGGCACTTTACTACTACGAGCCATGTCAGGGGCTTTTGGCGGTTCAATAGTAACTCTGACATCAGGGTTGATGAGATTGGTACTCCACCTCACAACCCACACGATAGAAGAAGTGAAAGAAACAGGTGTAAGTAACGTCAGCAAAACCCTGTGAAGAATGAAGGATATTCTTTATAAATCCACGTAAGTATAGCAGTGTGGAGTGTGGTGCGGCTCAACCCCAGTAGGCAGTATAATGCAATTGTTGCTGTTCAGTCGCAGGGGCGTATGCGGGGTAGGCAGGGGCTCGCGGCGAGGTGACTTGTCGATAAATTGGGTGTTTTTATTATAATCTTATCTTCTGTTTAGTGCGAGAGAGTTTATTTATAATAGGAATGGAAAACGTGTCTGTTTTTAAGTGACTATTTGGAAGTTTGCCTGGTATGGAGTACACCTTTTTTAACTCTATCCAGGATAGTAAGTGACAATGTGATGCTTAGGATAATGTGCGTATTGTCCTACGCGCAGAGTCCTTATGACTATATCTATGTTATCACTACATAGTGTAAAACAAAGTCGCTTTTTTCTGTCCCTATATGCCTATGTACGCTTAAATATTTAAAACTACGCAACGGATTTTGATGCGGTTTTTTTTAATAGATAGAGTGATTCAAGAAGAAGGTTTATGTGTCTAATAACATCTATTAAATACTGGAGAAATACTGTTATTTTGAGGTTTTTAATGGGACGTCGTAAATGATTTCATTTTTTCCTCAGCATTGCACCCGAGCGAAGCCCGGGCGGGTCGGTAGTATATTATATACAAAATAAATCATTATAGTTTATGGTATTATGAATTATGACCTTGACAGCGACTGAATAATTTGATTTCTCCACCAACCCGCATTGGAGCAGCGTGGTGGAGTATGCTCCATACCCCCTCCGGTTGATAGAGGGGAGGCCTGTGCCCAGTCTTTCACCCCAGACTTTTAACAATGCAGGAGTAATCATAAACGAATTAGGTACGTACCAGCTATATCCCTATCTCTCTCATTCCCCTCAAGATATCATCAAACCAATTTCCTCGCTTATCGATGAGATGTTATCGATGGTAATTATTTAACATCGATACGTGTAGTGCAGCACAGGCCTAGCGTTCAGTGGCTGTCATTAAGCGTGATCCATCAAAATGTCCAGGGTTCAGGTTTGGGGTGGTTGGCGCATGCGCAGTGCTCGCGCCGTGTGAGACGTGGGGAAAACCAAGTGGGGAAGCTTTGGAGTTTTCGACTGTTGATACATGACAGAGGTGATATTGTAACGTTTTAAATTATATTTTATGTCATTGTTTTTATAGTCAAAACTACGTAAACGCCTTTTTGAAAAGTGATCTTTGTTACCAAATTGAGAAATTTTTACCCGAATTTCAATAAATTGAAAGAAATCGAGGTTCTGCCTGTATCCCCCAGGGGGTAGGCACAATATAACATAAGCTCACGACTATATCCCAATGGGGTAGTCAGAGATACATCCATGGCAAGATGAACAAAGTAACCATACTTTACCTAGCATTCTTCTTTCCGTGATATTATTTTCAAAGCATTCAACAACACGATGACCCCGCTCTGCCAGCCCTACAACGCGGAGGGAGCACAAACATCATTAGACATGCGCGCCGCGTCAGCTGATTGATTGCACGCGCAAGATTTACACTGCTCTGCCCAGCCCGCACGACGCGTTGCGTGAATGTCAATGATATTATATTGCATTGTGGTGTTGTAGTTACATTGTTCCTTGTAAATTATGTATAATGATACGTTTAATGATAATACAGTTAATACACGTTTAGTTTCTTCTTTCAATCTTCCATTTAATGTACTTACCAATTTACGAGTATTTATATTTTAATTTATTTTTTATTATTGTCCACTATTATGTTAGTTTTATGTTAATCACTGTTACGTAAATTATTTTCCACCACCTTTTTGTATTTTTATGTATTCACGCTAATAAATTGATTTGATTTGATAAAATTATCATTTCGTTATTATTAAATTTTTGCTTTTAATTGATTTAGGCTAGCTTAGCCTTGCTGTAAGTCCATTGCATGCCGTTGTCACCTATGATTGGGGTAACAATGACATTGTTTTTTTTAACTTGTTTACAGTAAGAGACTTTTTTAACTGTTGGTGACCTTTTATAAATAAAAATAAAAAATACGTGCTATCTTTCCATAGAGGTGGCCAATCAGTTCGCGACAATAAACACTTCATAACGCCGATACGGACACCCGCCGGCATGGTTGACGCATTATCGCTATCGGCCCACTTGGGTCGATTAATTCTTCCAAATACAATACTCTCAGATAGACCCTGAGCCGAAGTTGCCCGACTGGGCTCTCTTAGGCATGTTGTCTTAAATGTTGTATCTACCGGCTGATAAAGTTTAGATTATTTGAGTTATGATAATTATTCAAAATCATCGAGCCAACTAAATTAAAAACTCATTGGTGCAAGTCCGGTTCGAACCAGCGCTCCCCTTTTGAGAAGCAATCCGGTACACAGGACCACAATAACTTATTTTATCAAACTTTATTCTAATTGAATTATATCAATCTAACTTGCTTGCTTTATAAACTAACTTGCTTTACAAGTCAGTCGATTACATAAGATTACTAAATCTTTTAAGGGGCAATGTATACGTTTTTACAATAAGATTCCCATTGACATTCAGAATTTGCCTTTCAACTGCTTTAAGACAGTAGTTAAACAAAAACTTTACAAAAAAGGTTATTATAAAGTTAGTGATTATTTGGAAGATATGAATGCATGGGATTAACTGTCTGAGAACTGATATTAGGCAGCTAAATTACTCAATTGTATATCAATATTTTATGTTTATTTTTATTTTTTTTAAAGAACGTCTAGGGCCCTGTGCCGAAGTTTTTCTTGCAGCTTCTTTTCCCCGGCTATACAGGTTGTGAGAAGCTGCAGTAATTTTAGGCGGATGAGACGTTCGTTATGTAAAAATTGACGATTCAAAGTGTAACTATGTTACCTACTGAATAAAGATATTTTTGAATTTGAATTTGAATCACTGTTTTTCGAAATTACGTTTTTTGAATTGTCACAATATTGGAGTGGTGTATGTGACACGTCGTCCCTTTCCCACACTAAACTTGACCAACACGATATTGAGGTTAACGACCTGTCAGCTGTTCTCAATATTTTCACAGACGAGGGGCGCACCAGAAGGTCAATGGCATTTCAGAATATCTACTGACGGATTCCACTTTGAAATAATAAACCCCTGTAATAACACCACCTTAGCAAGATTCATCATAAATATTGCCTGATTACAGATGAGCGTGTCTGGGAAGTATTAGGGGAGATATCCGTAATGTATAGAGCAATTTGAAAGGTAATAAGTATGAGACCTGGGTTCATAATCGTTTGCAACTTGGCTAAGACCTAATTGTAAGCAATAAGGCCACCTGTTGTACTTTTCTGTATCTGTTGTCCTTATCTCTGTATTTTGTGTCCATTGTTGATCAATAAAGTATTTTATCTATTTATCTATCTATCTAAGGCTCCTGTACCCGTCTTTAGAAAACGGGATACCTAATAACCTGTGTCTCAACCTTCCCGGTTATGAACTATGCTATGGAGTTTATGTATGTGTTTTATACCGTAGCATAGAATAAAGAATAACGCGGACACGCTCCGCCCCGCGCCAGCCAGTACCGGTGCCGAGCTAGCCTTACCTCACCCCCTGTTTGGTCTCATTTTAGTCTAAATGGCTTTCCTACCCATCACGGATAGTTTTGTTTTATTTGCCATGAATGTATTCTACTACTTAAAACAAAGAAACATCAATGTTCTTTTTTCAAATAAATGTGAAAAGAATCGTAATAAAATTTCAATCCCATTATCAGGAAGTCCGAACGAACCACTTGAAGAAGAAACGAGAAGATACTAGAACTTCTGAAACTGAAACGGAGTTCTGCGTTGAGTTGTAGCCTGTAGGGGTGTGGGAAGCTGCAACAGGGATAGACTAAATTTACCAAATTAAGGAACAATGTATTTATTCAATTTTAATTTATGACATTAAGTTATGAACTATAAGCAATACGCAGACAAAAACAAGCATAATAAAAAAAACAAAAGCATTACAATCAATACCATTCTGACGGTCACCTAATTGACGGCCTTCGTGGTCCAGTGGTTGAGCGTTAGGCTCACAATCCCGGGTTCGAATCCCGGTGGGGACATATCACAAAGATCAGTTTGTGATCCCTAGTTTGGTTAGGACATTGCAGGCTGATCACCTGATTGTCCGAAAGTAAGACGATCCGTGCTTCGGAAGGCACGTTAAACCGTTGGTCCAGTCACTACTTACTGATGTAAGTAAGTACGCAGTCGTTACATGAGCCCCGTCAGTGGCCTTTGGCGGCTCAAGTTTAGTTTAGTGGCCCTGACATTGTTTGTTATGTACCTATGTTTTGATTAGTAACCCTGACACCAGGGTTGGTGAGGTTGGTGATCCATCTCACAACCCACACGATAGAAGATCCCATTTAACACTCCAAGACTAAAATGAATTATTTTTTGTCAAGTCTTCTAATATGCGTAGACAATGATACATAAGCACAAATATTAAAGAAAATATGTCAGGAACATACCAATACCATAATATTCATGACCTAAATAAATGGTCGGAACAACAGATCTGTTTCCGATGGTACATAATAAACCAGCCGCATGAATAAAGAGTGTAATAAAATATGTTGTATCCGTATCTGTGGAGGATACGTGTGTTGTATTCGTATTCGTTTCGTTTCAATGACTGCGTACTTATCCTCGTCTGTACGTTGTCAGTTGGCGAGTTTCCAATCAGGCCTGTTAGGGTAAGGGTACAATGAAAATATGCATTGTAGGCTATTTCAATGTGTCCATTGCATAGAGAGGGCTCGAATGAAATTCGCTACTTGACTAGGCAAATGGGGAGCGCTGAGGGCTCTCATTCGGTACCGATTGATTTGCTTCGTTTTATGTGCTGGTGTCTCATAGGAATGTAACTTGTACACGCGTTTTACTTCGGATTGACAATGTGTGTGCCCTTTCACGCTGTTAATCGTGGTCGTCAATAAAAACAAAAGGGAACATTCGATAGAGGGAGCAGAAGAGGTTTTTAGCTCTTTTTCTGTTCACCAAATTCAATCCATCACCGAACAAAACTGAAAATGCGCATGCAATCCCTGAAGGTTCGTTGTGTGTTCAGCCGATAGCAGGCTTTCACATTGCGGCTACGCGGCTACGGCGCTACGGGCCATTGTACTACGCGTAACGCTACGCCGGTGGATCGTAGTCGCCATTGTCGAGTCTGTTTGTTATTGTTGTTATGAAATATTGCTTAGAAATAACATTCTGTCTAGCGTTGTTATGTTTGAATGTAGTTCAGATTAAGGTGTTATTGAAAATACCTGCGAGTGTACTGTAAGGACTTGTTATAATGTTATTTTGAAACCGTGTTTGTAGGTACAGATATCAACTATAGGTATATAATACAATGGGCTAATGTCAAATACGGTATTATAATAGTACTTAGTTTATTTTCCAAAGAATTTCAATTACCGTAGTGATATTAAAAAAATAACGTGTAACATTTATCCGAAACTGTTAAGAAATATCGCAACAGTTACATAGAGGCATTTTTCGTTGTTTTCTGGTGCCTATATGTGCAATTGGGCACTCTCAGGCATGACGTTACTAGTTGCCTGAAAGAAATTGCTGCAGAGCAATGAGGCCGCCTATTGTTGCATTCCTTTTCGTGTACTTATATTTAAATTGATTATGTGCAATAAAAATATTTGATTTGATTTGTGTTAAATTTTGTACTAGGCTCGCCTGGTACAAAATGGTTTTCGAGCCATCAGCGCCTTATTAGTCCGGCCAAGTAGTTAATGTCGTCTGAGTTACACCGACAATCTACGACCGACAATAAGTCACGTCATGAAAATGAAAAGTGTCTCTATGTTCAGGAATCATCACTAATCTTGTCGGTGTATCATTCTCCATTCGTGTCAATCAATGGCCAATTCTTTCACTTCCTTATAAGACACCACAGAAGTAGACTAAGAAAAACAGAAATAAAATCTCTTCAAAGCCAAAGAGCGGACTTACCATATCGGTTACCAATTACATAAGAATACAGTCACCCTTCAATCATCTCCCGTTACTACGGAACTTAACTATATACCGCTCACCACAGACTTAGAGAACCAATCAAATATGGTGGACACAAAAAAGCTCCCGTCTCGAGGGAGCGACACCTGGCATCGATCGAGGGTTGGCTGGCAGACGCGCGGTCTACCTCGCTTTGGGAAATATATACGAAAAGTCCTAGTAGACAACATACGCTGGTAACTTTTAGATAGAACATACAGTTCAAGCCAATAAAGGATTATAAAGAACAATGGCGAGCGCCCATACAAGTTTTTATTTAAGTCCAAATTACAGCGTCTATTCATCAAAAATATCTAAAATGAGTCTATATGTGAGACAAGATGTACTGAGTACCCACACCTCACCGAGCTTTCTGTTAGGCCAACGTGGTAGGTGGTAAGCCGTATCGCCGTCTGTAATGGACCCAACTGTGGTAGTGAAAACTGCACTTGAGATAAATTAATAACTCATTAGTCTTCTTCTATCATGTGGGTTGTGAGGTGAATTACCAACCTAATCAACCCTGGTGTCAGGGTTATTATTGAGCCGCCTAGGGCCCCTGACATGGCGCATGTAACGAATACTTACTTACAGTAAGTAGTAACCGGGACCAACGGCTTAACGTGCCTTCCGAAGCACGGATCACCTTACTTTTTGGACTATCAAGTGATCAGACTGTAATGTCCTAACCAAACTAGGGATCACAAAGTGATTTTTGTGATATGTCTCCACCGGGATTCGACCCCGGGACCTCCGGATCGTGAGCCCATCGCTCAACCACTGGACCACGAAGGCCATTACTCGTTGTTGCTCACTGGTGACGAACTCATTGGTGCAAGTGCGGTACCGGAGTTCAAACCGGGGTGCTCTCCCCAGTCTACGACGGGACAACAGTGACTATGTAAAAAAGAAATTAACATCCACAAATATTATGGACAGAATGCCATTACATCCCGGACTCTTAAAGGAGGCTATTGAAATCAGAAAACACAATAATTTCAATAGGGATGACGGGTTTAAATTAACGAGTATGTGGAATCGGAATTCAGTGGTAGGTATTGTAAAAACTTAAAACGGCCTAATGTGGTGATAAAACGCGAGGACACAGTGACTGCAGTTTGTCGTAGTGAGTTTGGTGCGAGTTCAGATGGTTCCGAACATTCCGATATCAGATGTAGAAACAAGCGGCAAAGGAAGAGTGTAGCCAGATATGTTTGCCCTTAGAAGATTATGGATCTACCTACTCCACTCCAATTTCATCAGTCGTCCCGTGGTCATGGCAATTGCAACAGTGTTGAAATATCGGGAGGCCGGTATTATGTGTTTTAATTAGAAATTAATATAATAATCATTCTTTAACGCAAAGAAATATTCTGGTGTGTATAGAACAACCCTGTTGGCTGACAGTCCCTTGGGATGTCTCCGTGGGTTGGTAAACTTGGTGGTCAGCTGCCGTCTAGGTACGTTAAGATTGATAGTGAGAACTTCCCCTTGAGTGTACATGCTATTATAGTGGGTGCCGATATGGTGTGCATTATATTATTTATATTTTCTGAGTACTTATCAAGTATTTTCCGTCGCAAAAGTGTATAACTGAAAATTATTAAAAAAAGCACTTAACAGCCTTTATACTAGTACCTATAAAGTGTACTTTATTTCATAGTTTCGCACGGAAGGCGTCAAATAAAGCATTTTATTTATTACAACGAGTTAATCCTCCACCACGACGCCAGTGAATTAGTATGTAAATAAAATTGCTGTTGAAATAAAAACAAGTTCAACCAAAGTACAGAAAGCGTGCGGTTGCGTGTGAATAATTACTAAACACAATCTAGAGCAAAAACTTAAACACTAAACGAGGTTTTTATCACTAGATCTCAGCAATTAGACTTGCTGATATTCTAACTACAAGACCTAGAATTCACTGTTGAAAAACACGAATGCTTTAATTATTTCGGCTTCGTTAAGAAAGGAAAAAGTAACAACCTTAGTGGTTTTAGTCAAATGGAAAATACTTTTAAAAGTAAAGTACTTAAGTATCAATTTTAATGTTTATTTATTGACGTCAGATTAAAACTTTTTTAAGAATATAAAAGTGTCTCAAAACAAAACCTTTTGGGTTTAATGTTTCAAATTTAATATAAATATATCATTAGGTATAATATTCATATAAGGACTTTGTACCAAGTCTGACTGTGGGTTGTATTTTGATTTTGTTTTTCTGCCCACCCAATTAGGAATTAATGGCGAGTTGATACTCCCGTTTAAAACTGAGTTTTGCATCTGGCGTTGAAACTTGAAACTAAATCTATTCATGTATATACATACAACATTATTTCCCACCGGGGTAAGCAGAGACTATAGAATTCCATTTGCTTCGATCCTGACACACTTCTCTTGCTTCCTCCACACTCATCAATCGCTTCATACACGCACGCCGGTTCAGTGTTGATCGTATTAAACCTTTTCTAAGGACATCTCCAATTTGGTCATCGTAAGTCAATTCAATTCAATTCTTTGTCCTTCTCGGTCTTCCTCTGCCAACCCTGCCATCAATTTTCGCTTTATATACATACAAGATCACTACTATTTCCCGTTAAAGTTATTCGTTTGCAATTAAGTACAATATTTTCACCTTTTCCGGGACCTGAAGACAAAATACAGCGGGCTCAGTCGAGTCGGCTCTTTGCGGGTTCGGCAGTAAATCACTCTCGGCATAATTTCCACCGCCGCGGTAAATCAAGACGCCCCACCCTACCTGCAGGGGGGGGGTGTAAACGGGAAACTGAATAAGTAATTATAGGTTAAATTAAATAAATTGAGGAGAGTAGGAAAAGTCCCCTGATATGTGACAGTATTGTAGATTTATCTTAGACGTGTTAAACCAAAGTCAGGGTATAGGATAGAAACTACTAGATTACACAACCACAATTTTATTTTCTTGTTCAGACACTTCCTTTCACCTCGACAGTCATCTTCAGACTGACCAAAATTATCGAAGACGTTACCTTGTCACTTTTGCCGTTACACTTAACATTATTTTGCATTCAGTATTGTAACATACATAACATAAATAGCCTATATACGTCCCACTGCTGGGCACAGGCCTCCTCTCAATCAACCGGAGAGGGTATGGAGCATACTCCACCACGCTGTATTCAGTAATTCAGTATTGTATTGTTTTTTATTGTAGAGAGGCTGGAAGCGGTTGAGATGTGGTGTTGGCGAAGGATGGAGGGTATAAGCTGGACTGAAATGGTGTCAAATGAAAAAGTGCTGGAAAGAGTTGAAGAAAGGAGAACCATAATGAAGACTATAGAGAACCCGAGAGGAAATATGATTGGCTACCTGATACGATACGATTCATTTATGACAAACATCATAGAAGGAAAAATTGAAGGAAAGAGAGGAAGGGGTAGACCTAGGAGAACATTTATATAAAAGAGAAGGTGCAGGTCGTGTCGTATCAGGAGGTGAAAGATTTGGTGGGAAAAAGAGAGGAGTGGCGATTACTCCACCGACAAAAGAGAGAGAGATTGCCAGAATAAAATCACCAAAACAGTTTAACGATACCAATAATAGATACAAATAATACTTCATTGGACGTTACACACGAACGCTTCAAACATTACATTTATATAAACATTATTATATAATATTTAAGACAATATATACATTTTATTATTTTTAAAACAAATTGACTTTATAAAAATTGCGTTATAATAATAAAAGCTTACATATTTACTTGGATTTATAATCTCGTAATAACACCCGGTCACCCGATATTAGGGTAATCATGAATGGCCAAAATTCGTCAACAAAATAATAACTTTTGCACCCACTTTTTATAGATATGCAAGGAAAAGTCTGACAGATATGTTATATACGTATATAACGCGTACGCATTATACAATATATGCAACTACCTTTCCTCAGCCATAAAAATTGTAAGAAGCTGCAGTAATTTGAGGCGGATGAAATGTTCGACAAAAAAAACATTTATGTAAGACGCTACGAATAAATAGACTTATTATTTATTCGTAAGTAAGACGGAAAACAACGACAGACGGAGGGACGGTAAAAATGGAAAGAGGAAGGGGAGGCATTTTCCCAGCAGTGGGATCTTGTAGGCTAGATTAGATTAGATACTTATGTAAAAATTGACGGCTCAAAGTGTTACCTAATGAATAAAAATATTTTTGAGTTTTAGTTTGAATCCCAGCGTCTATAATAATTATTAAATTGATTTATAAAGAAGTTAAGTTATAATTAATAAGTTGTAAGATCAAATTTTCTTTAAAAATCTAAACCCTATTGATTAACTATTTTGTCTGGAAATATGGGCCGCAAGAGTTCAAAAAAATACTGCACAGGTGTAAATTATACATTTTAAGTACGGTCACGAGCATTAATATGTATACACTTTGGTACCATGTCACACTAACTTTTTTGACAAATTGAACAGTAAGTCTCACTAAATGTCAAATATGTTAGTGCGACAAAGTCCTAAAGTGGGTACATTATATTGCTCATGAATGTACACACCATTACTTAAAGGAAGTCTCTAGAACACAAAAACACCTTCAACCACCGACAAAATAAATGAACACCACTGGAAACCCACATTGAAACGCGTAAAGTAATATTTTTATCTAGTCACGATCCCGGAAAAGTGTGGAGAAAGCGTTTCTTTAGAGGTGGAAAGGTGGAATGACTCGCGGTCCATCGGATTTCACTTAGTGGGGACCGTCATTAATAACCGGAGTGGCTTTGTACGTGCTGTGTAATTTCCAAAGTAGAACCCACGACTTACGGCTGTGTGGCCGTGAGGTTCGCGGTGCGCGGTTATAAGCTACAACATTTACAGTGGCTTTAAGGGGGTCTTAAAAGGCCACATGGAACTAATTCATCTAAAAAAATCAATACACATACATACACAAACAGCCTATATACGTCCCACTGCTGGGCACAGGCCTCCCTCAATCAACCGGAGGGGGTATGGAGCATACTCCACCACGCTGTTCCAATGCCGGTTGGTGGAGGTGTTTTTACGGCTAATAGCCGGGACCAACGTCTTAACGTGCCCTCCGAAGCACGGAATCATCTTACTTTTTCGGACAATCAGATGATTCAAGCCTGAAAAGTCCTTACCAAACAAAGGACAGTCTCACAAAGTGATTTCGACAATGTCCCCATCGGGCATCGAACCCGGACCTCCAGATCGTGAGCCTAACGCTCTAACCACTAGACCACGGAGACTTTTATTAGTTTATTGCTTAATGAGTGACCGTTCTTCCTTCATCTCAATTCAACCATTCAATACATTATCAATGTAATCGTTCTCCGCCGGCTCTCTGGCCAGCGACCCTACATGGGTCGGGATTTTTGTAAGAAAATGCAATTAGGAAACCCCCATTATTCTCTTATTTGAACTCCACAATGTACCTTAAACTCGTAAGGTGGAAGTGAATCGGGGTGACGCGACGTCAGTTTTATTTATATAGGATCTGTTCAGTCATGAGCAATATCATGTACCCACTTTAGAACCCTGTCGCACTATCATGTTTGATATTTAATGAGACTTACGGTTTAATTTGTCAAAAAAGTTAATGCGACATGGTATCAAAGTGTATATATATTAGTACTCGTGACCGTACCTACGATTGAGAGAAATATTGCTAAATTGGGCTCTTTACCTGCTTAGTGGCTTTTTATTGCCTGAAAGTTTTGATTCGGATACGCAAAGGATTGCGGAACTGGCTTTAGAGAAGATGCTTATTGTAGTTAGCAGGGTGTAGATGTAGACTAAATAGATAAGCCTAAGAGATACAAACACAATATACTTATATATTGATAAAAGGCATGAATGTAGGACGTATTGTGAGATTAGGGATGCAAATGATTATATCAAAATAATGGCAAAATTTTGTTTCTTTGTTAACTTGGAAAATAATGGTCTCTAAGTAAAACAACTTTGAAGTCTTCAATATTTTCCGTAAAACAAGGAGATAGTCTCGAAACTTCGCTACTTATCTACTCGGCCATAAAGCGCACCTTTTCATAAATTCTTTAAAAACCTTAACCGCGGCATCCATTTTGTTTTTTATCGGGCACGCACAGGCGTTCATTTTTTAAGCCGCCACTGTGAGGGTGCTTTAAATTATTCACACGAGGCATGGCAAGGAGTTGGGGAAGTGAAAACGCGGCATGTATCCCCTCCCCCACCCTCTCTTCATGACAAATGGCCGACGAAACCCGCGCTGACCTCACGATATGCGGATTATTTTTCAAGAATTCCGTAAAAATGTACCGCCATGTGTGTTTTGGAATGAAGATGTTTGTTTAATGTGGTAGACCGTTCGTTGGTTTAAAAAACAGTGGATTTTCTATCTTTTTGTATCTGTTTTAATTGGGAATGTTCTTAAGAAAGGTGTGGTGCGATCGTACGTACCGGGAATGCAAACTGCTGAACGTGTTCTGTTTTTTATTCGCCCCTATTCCAGCATAGAAGCTTTGCATCTTTTAATTTTAGGCAGTATATTGTACCTATATACAGGTTAACTTATAAAAATCGTAACGAAAACTGAGGGATGATTCAGGCCATGATTCTGAGTTGAAATCAAGTGTAATATGTATAATAAAAGCAATAAGTAAAGTATATTTGTAATATGGGACGTGGGGCGTATATACTATTTACCTCTGCCTACCCCTTCGGGGATACAGGCATGATGCTACGTTGTATTTGTATAACTGTGTGTGGAGTCCCTTTCTTTAGAAATCCAAATTACCAACGAGATCTGTCAGCTTAAATAATAAAAGTCTGCGTCGTTTCTTCTTGTCAAAAGAGAGTTCTTCAGAAGATGTAATCCTAATTTGTTCCTGAACGGGTGTTTTCAGTCACTCAAATGATGCAATCTCCTTGCTTCACGCTCCATCGGTTGGAGGTAATCCTCCGAGGAACATGAAACTATTAGCAGACATGGACGCGGATGGATAAAGACTCCTGCTCTTAAGACCGTTGTAAAGTTGAGTTTCAAGTTGGAGCTATTAATTTTAAAGAGGGTGTTCCATTTTTTATGTTTGAAGGTTTTTTGGTATTGGTACTAAGCAACTTTCGCAAAGGCCGGTCATAGGATGGGTGACCACAAAAAAAAAAGTTTTCATCTCGAGCTCCTCCGTGCTTCGGAAGGCCCCGTGGTCCCGGCTGCATTAGCAGTCGTTAATAACCATCAATCCGCTCTGGGCCCGCGTGATGGTTTAAGGCCCGATTTCCCTATCCATCCATAGGGATGGCCCGTGCTCCAGCAGTGGGGACGTTAATGGGCTGATGATGATGGTATTGTAACTGTAGTCACACCCCGTACACTTCACACAAAACACCTCGTTTTACACAGACACCACAAATTGACGTTATCGTACACGCGCATCTGTGTGTGTGACGTCTGACGCCTATACGATTAAAGGCTGAAGACCGTTGAGGTAAGAAATGGATTCGACTTTATATAAGTTTAAATTCATGTTTGGATCATATATAATTAATAATACTTGGTTTCTTGGACGTATATGTAGCTGGTGAAGACTGGGTATATCATCATCATCATCATCAGCCCATTAACGTCCCCACTGCTGGGGCACGGGCCTTCCCATTCTTCCCGTTGGGTTTCTTTTTCTATTTTTTTTTTTTGTAGTAAATGTCCACATACACCTCGGAAATACAGACGTATTGCAAATTCAAATTCAAATTCAAATTCAAAAATATCTTTATTCAGTAGGTAACATAGTTACACTTTGAATCGTCAATTTTACATAACGAACGTCTCATCCGCCTAAAACTACTGCAGCTTCTCACAACCTGTATAGCCGGGGAAAAGAAGCTGCAAGACAAACCTCGGCACAGGGCCCTAGACGTTCTTTAAAAAAATAAAAATAAACATAAAACATAAAATATTGGTATACAATTGAGTAATTTAGCTGCCTAATATCAGTTCTCAGACAGTTAATCCCATGCATTCATATCTTCTAAATAATCACTAACTTTATAATAACCTTTTTTGTAAAGTTTTTGTTTAACTACTGTCTTAAAACAGTTGAAAGGCAAATTCTGAATGTCAATGGGAATCTTATTGTAAAAACGTATACATTGCCCCTTAAAAGATTTAGTAATCTTATGTAATCGACTGACTTGTAAAGCAAGTTTATTTTTATTCCTGGTATTAACAATGTGCCGATCGCTATTTTTTGCAAATAATCCTATATGTTTTTTTACATATATTAAGTTTTCAAAGATATATTGTGATGCCAAAGTTAAAATATTAATTTCTTTAAATTTATTTCTAAGTGACATCTTGGGTCCCAATTTGTAAATCGCCCGAATGGCTCGCTTTTGCAGAACAAAAATGCTGTTCATATCTGCAGCATGACCCCACAGCAAGATGCCGTACGACATTAGACTGTGGAAGTAGGCAAAATAAACTAATCGCGCGGTTTCTACATCGGTTATTAAACGAATTTTTTTGACCGCGAATGCTGCTGAGCTGAGCCTTTTGGACAACTTATCAATATGAGGACTCCATTGCAACTTAGCGTCCAAAGTAATTCCCAAAAATACAGCAGTATCCGTGAGGTCCAATTCCTTATTTTTTACAATAATAGAATCGAGGGGCCTACTAACATTCGATAACGTAAAATAAACATATTTTGTTTTATTTTCATTAAGTAGCAGGTTGTTTACAGTAAACCAATCCACTACCTCTGAAATGGCGTTGTTTACATCGTCAAAGGAATCTTGTCGTCTCTTTACTTTAAAAAGTAAGGAGGTATCATCTGCAAACAGCACCACTTCATGTTTTACAAGACTAGGTAGGTCGTTTATGTAAACTAGGAATAGAAATGGACCTAGAATTGAGCCCTGCGGGACGCCTATAGTGACGTTAGATCCACACGATCTGGAGCCATGCACATCAACCCTCTGAACGCGGCCACTAAGGTACGACTCCAAAAGAGCGATGGCATTATCTGTTATTCCATAGTGACGAAGTTTCGCGATCAATATATCATGACAAACGCAATCGAAGGCTTTGGAAAGGTCGCAAAAGACACCAATAGCATCTTTGGACTCCTCCCAAGCCTGAAAAACATGATTTATTAACTCAACACCAGCATCGGTTGTTGAGCGACCCTTTGTGAAACCAAATTGTTTATTAGACATTAAATTGTTTAAATTGAAATGTTGAAGTAATTGCAGTAATAAAATTTTTTCAAATATTTTACTAAGCGTGGGTAGTATAGATATTGGTCTAAAATTAGTAGGGTCAGAAGTACTACCAGCTTTAAACAATGGAATGACTTTACTGTGCTTCATTAAATCTGGAAACACACCATTGTCTACACATTTATTAAATATACATGATAGATAGGGAGCTATGCAATCAATCACGGAGTTAATGACTTTAACAGAGAGACCATGAAGATCTGCAGTCTTTTTGATTTCTAAAGATTTAAAAGCTCTTAAGACGTCCCTAGGACTCACGTGTGTAAATGTTAGTTTATCTACTTTGGACGTATCTATGTGCTCCCTTACAAGTGATTGAGCGAGTGCAGGAGATGACTTCAAGTCCTTTTGCTATTGCTACCAGAGGAACTCCTTCCTAACATGACAGATTATTTACTAAGTATATGGACGTTAGGCTTAAAACCTCACAATACACTTTATCGTATTTCGTTGTGACGAAATACTAAAAGAATATCCCGGGTAAAAATGTGTCGTTACCCGGCACTTACCCGGGATATTCTTTTGGCCTTTTTCCGCGATTATTTTGAATAAAATCCTGCGTGAAGCTAAGCACTTCTTTGTAACCAGTCTCCTATTCCAGGCACAGCCATTCATAACCCGGCCAAATGAAGAAGAACGCACCACAAAGCAGGACGCGTTATAATTTTTTATTCCATCGTCTGGCAGAGTTATACGCTGCGTAAGTGATATTCATTGCTGACGCGTCGCGTTTGTGCAAATTATTTATTTACGTCTCCGACGGATATGTGCGTCGACGGGATAATACGTCGGCCGTAGATTTATACGACAGTGTATTGATAGGAAGCTGTCTATACTATGGGATCAGCACAAAATAAAGTACTTACTTATAAAGATTATAATGGTATAAAATACAGGGTGTTAGTGACATCGTAACGAAGACTTCGAGGGATGATTCAGCACATGATTCTGATCTAATATTAGTATGTGGAATTTTTCGGCACAAAAGTTTTTCTTTGTGTTTTTTAATTATTTTCAGTTCCATACTTTCAGTATCAGAATCATAGTCTGAATCATCCCTCATCCCTCGAAGTTTTCGTTACGATGTCACTAACACCCTGTATAAATATTTGTGTTGAAAAATCCACAACCCACACGATAGAATATAAACATAATCAATGAAAAACTAAAGATTAAAAATAATGGTGACAAATAAAACTTTCCCAAAGTCTTCTAACCTTAAGGGCTTTAAGTGCGGAATTAAATCTGGTCTTTTCCCAGTGGATATGTAAAAGAGAGCTGTAAAAGGCTTCTAGGGGTGAAAGTTGGGGGAGGGGAATAATTGTTCAATTCACTTTCATTCCGTTTCTTCCAACGCCGGAAATTGTGACATTCGGCGCGACGAACAACGGAACTTCAACGAAATATATTGGAAATATTCTTGCTTTATTCTAAATTATGCGACTTCGATTAGATGTTCCTTATTTAAATTGGTTATTGACGGAACATTTTTTTCGAAGATGGCAATTGTTTCTTCTATCGTTTTTTGTTATCGTACCTATACACATTAGCCAGTAAACTGCCTTTTTAAATCCTAACTTAAAAGTATGTGGCGTAGTGTGGATATTTTTTTAATCTAGTGATGAATGTACGGTCACGAGCATTAATATGTATACACTTTGGTACCATGTCACATTAACTTTTTTGACAAATTGAACTGTAAGTCTCACTAAATGTCGAATATGTTAGTGCGACAGTGTCCTAAAGTGGGTACATTATATTGCTCATGACTTTATCTCTAACCAGCACAATTGGGAATGTAAGTCGTGTGTTTATATTATGTTGTTATATGTATATACATACATACGTGTTGTCAACAAATTGTATAATTACTTTAGCTGGTTAATATAAAATACTTTGAGGGAGATCTTACTAGTTATTAAATAGTATCTACCTATAGACACTTTCAGTAGGTCCCCTTGTATTTATAATAGGGTAGTTTCTAACTAGCCAAATCGATTACTTTTTTCTTAACGTCAAAACACGAAATTACTATGGAATTTGTAGTATGAAAAAGCAAACGTGACAGCTTTCTTTATTCAAATTTATAAATAAGTTAAAGACTTTTTTAGCAAAAAGAAAACCTTTTTTGTCAACTAAAATCTGTCTTTATGTAGTAAGTATTAATCAGAATTTCATGATTTATTTTTGTCCTAGGAAACTACCCACTTATAACATAAAGTAATAGTAGATAGGTATAAAGAAGAATAAGTAGTTAGTATATATATTTTCTCTCTCTCACACACATACATACACACACACACACACACATACACACACACATCCATACACAATAGGAAGAGAGAGTGACACACAAAAACGACTTGTGTTAATTTAAGTGGGGATTTCTCTTACTTTTCTTATACTTGTTTTTTTCTTTTTTCATTTTGTCAAAGCTGGTATTAAATAATGTCTGTTGGAAGAGCGGATACTCCTGCTACAGGTATATTTTTTACTGAAAAGGAGTAACGAAAAATATATTTGTTAAAGTGTAACAGGTGTATGGGACATACCTAATAGTCTACCATTTATGGTCAGTCACATCTCTAGCGCGAGCAAGCCAACGCGTCTCAATGTTTGGATCTTGTAATTAAATTAATATCCTAAGTAATACAGTTCATTCAATTGTTTGTGTGGGGTTTTATTAAAATTACCAGCGCTCCCTACAACAGGTTAAGAAATAAACTATTTTTTTTATATATATAAATTGTTACAGACTTACAAGTATAACATATACATACAAAAGATCACGCTTATTTCCAGCTGGGGTCAAAAATAATATTTACGTAAGTATATTGTATTTGAATCCCCGAAGCTTTGCGAAAACAGCCGACCGGCAGCCGGATAGAACCGGTTATCGGCGGTATTGCTAATAATAGTGCCGCTGTAATCCTGTGATGGATGACATCCCCTCACCCCTCGCCACCCCTTTTAATTGCCCCGCTGTCAGTCACGGCATTTCCAATTTATATTATAATAAGTCGATTCGTAGACACCACGGTCGAACGGACTTCAATAAAAGTTCCCCACGCATTCTACGGATTGCAGTGGCGAAATCCTTTGCGAAAATAAATAATCGAAATGTAGTAGGTATACTTACTTATATTATAGTGCGTTCGATGAAATAATAAAAATAATATTTATTCAGAAAAAAGGTACATTTTTTTTACAATTACATTATTAGTGTAAGTTAAAATTTTTAGTGAATTTACGTTTTTCAGAGACAATAAAATAGAATCATGTTCAATCATGGAATCATAATTGTGTTCGATGTAATAATTAAGTTGCAACCCATTACAAACAAATTAAAAGTTTTACAATAATTAAGGATGCAATTTTCACTAACACAGTTGGCTCGACCGTTATAGACGACAATTCGGCAACCTATCACATTGTTTTAACAGAAAGTTCGGTGAGGTGCGGGTACTTAGATCATCACGCGACCACCATCTCACCTCATCACTTCTGACTACTCCAATCGGGAATATCCTCGTAAGGCCCGGATTTCCAGACACAATAGTTAAACAATGGGATTTGGATTTTAAAAGGACTTTGGGCCTTAAGACCATATAGTAGTGAAATTATGTTATGTTGCAAATAACGAAAAAATATACAAAATTACTATCCGCCGCCAGTAGCTTTAACAAAAATAGTATATTATTAGTTAGTTTAGTTATTGGTTTATGGAAATTGGATATTTATAGGTAGACACAGGTACCTACTTAAATACATAAATCTGAGGAACGGAACACACTGTAAGTAATATGTCTGGGATGAGCGAAGATCAGATAATAAATACGAAAGATCTATAACCCAGAATGATTATTTTTGACATGACTTTTTATAGATTTAATAATTTGTACAAAGGGTGCCCGGTAGTCCAGAATAAGAGCGCTTAATTCCTACATATATGTAGGTATATAACCCGCATAGAGATTGAGGATTGATGAAACTCATTAGCCATCTTCCAGCTGGTGTCAATGTAAGCTACATTACAAAGCCGCTTTCAATGTCTGTCTTCATCTTTGCTCGTTTCTTTACAGGACTAGTTTCTTTTGTTCAATAAAATATATTTATTATTATTTAGTAAAGAGAAGGTGCAGGTTTGTCGTATCAGGAGGTGAAGGATTTGGCGGGAAGAAGAGAGGAATGGCGATTACTCCATCGATAAGAGCGCAGCTCTTAATTTAAGAGAGAGAGAAAGGAGTAGGTCCTTAAAGGCCTTTTTATACGAAATCTTTAGTACTTTCGTGTTTTGACGTTTAGTAAAAAGTAACTAATTCGACTAGTTGGAAACTAGCCTATTATATGAATACAGTAGGTAATAACCGCTTTGTGATAACCACTGAACGCTCCTCCTAACCCAAGCTATATTTAATAATTACAGGGTGTTAGTGATATTGTAACGAATATAGAGAGAGATGTTTCAGACCATGATTCTGAGTTAATATCAAGTGGAATTTTGCGACGCAAAATTCATGTTTATGTCCTTTGTATATGTGGTTGTGCAATAAAGTATTATTAAATTGATTGATTGATTGATTGATGTATTTTTAGGTTTTTTAAAATTATTTTCAATTCTATACTTTTCTGATAGAAAATTCCACTTGATAACTCAGAATAATGAGCTGAATCATCCTTCCCAGTATTCGTTACGATGCCACTTACACCCCGTATACAAGTAGCCATACAAGTTGGTCTGGGTGTTAGTGACACCGTAACGAATACTGAGCGGGATGATTCAGACCATATGATATTAAGTAGAATTTCCTATCGGAAAATTCTTGAAAATATTTGTGTTTTTTTAAATTATTTTCAGATCCATACTTTTGCGACGGAAATTCCACTTGATATTAACTCAGAATCATGGTCTGAATCATCCCTCAAAGTTTTCGTTACGATGTCACTAACACCCTGTATATTTAGTTGTGCAAATTGCCGCTAAAAGTTGGACGTAGGCAATTATTGTAAGTGATCCAAGTATCAATGGCAGCGGTGACAAAGTTCGGGGGTGCTCAGCAACTGAGACTATCAATCATCTCATCCATCCATCATCGGCTCTCGATCGCGCGAACGTTCGCGAGCATCTGCGCACCCCACACAGGGTGTGGCATTTAGTTTTAACTCATGGGTAAAGAGTGTAAAGCAGAACACAACACATATAAATAAATTACTACCTAGTTATGTATTCCGGACCTACCGCGGGTACTGTAAGAGTCCCGACGTAAGCTTTCTAAGTATTGTATGAAGCGCATTCCCAGACCTCCGGCGCAGACGAACAACATCCGTCCTGCGCATTCAGCTTTAGATAAGCCCGAACTATCGGGAGGTATTGTTGTTTTCATAGCTTTCTTAGATCATAGAACTAGCTCATAAGTTTAGTCTTAAGTTGACCACTGTAAAGTACGCATTAAAAGTTTAAATTCAAAATTCAATTTTTGCTTTTTAAAAAGAGTCCCTCGCTCCGCGGCAACTTAAGTGGCGCAGCCGGTAGGATATCCGCTATTGGAAGAAGCTGTACCCAGAAGACCTGCAACTCGGTTATCACGGGTTACAGTACGGTGGATATTCTACGAACCAAATAAATAACTTTTGGACAAGCGGCGTAAGACGAAGGACGAGTACTCTCTCGGTGGCAACGCACAACTCTAGTAGGAGGAAATGGGATCGAGCGGTCTGTGAGTAGACTTTTTCACTATCCTGTCTTATCCCTTTCTATTCCAGCTAATTGTGAGACTCATTTAGGTAGGGTCTGACAATCGGACATAAATTGCCGAATGTTTTAGACAGCTAGCATAGTTTAGATAGGATCTGACATTTGGTCACAATCGCCGAATGTTTTAGATAATTAGCATAAAGTAGTTAAGTGATCTGATTTTCTAAAGAAAAATAATAAAATATAATTGAATACAAATAATTGAAAGTGATTTATATTATTGTCTTATTTTGTGTCATTTACTTGTGTATTTTTATTGTGTTTTTATTGTGTTTCTATTGTATTTTGTGTCTTGTGTTATATTTTAAGTAGATAAAAATGACGCAACAAATTTCTCTTGTTCCAAACGAAATGCTTAGCCTTATTCCAAAATTCAGTGGTGAACCACAGTTGCTAAATTTATTCATTAATAAAGCTGAGTATGTATTATCGGCATATGCCCAGCAACAGGACAATCCACACCAAACTCAATATGTATTTCATGCTATTTCAAGCAGACTAATAGACAAAGCAGCACATTTACTAAGCGAAAGACAAGATGTGAACACTTGGTCTTCCTTAAAAGATTTATTAATCCTACATTTCGGTGACCCAAGGTCGGAAGAATGTATAGCTATCGAATTGGAATCAATGAAAATTAAATCTGGCGAATCGTATCACGATTTTTGTTGTCGAATCCAACAAGTGCGAAGCACTCTGTTTGCAAAAGTGAATCTATTACAGGATGAAGGCGTTAAGGCCGCGAAAATGATAATTTACAATAACACTTGCCTTAATGTGTTCATGTATAATCTGCCCGAGAACCTCATTAGGACGGTGCGACTTAAGGGTTCTAACACGCTCGAGAACGCCTTAAGCGTAGTTACGGAAGAAGTCCAATTTCAATACGACGCGAAAAATAAGAACAAAACTCAACCCGCACAAGTTTCACAAACACCATTTACGAGAACAGCTCAAAATTTCAGATTCATTCCATCCGGTGCTGGATTTGGACCGTTTCCACAACAGTCCCGTAATCCTTTTACACAACAATTTCAACCTAATAAATTCGGATTCACACCAAAACCCCAGTTTGGATATCGACCCCCAAACCAAAATCAAGGATTTAGATTCGGTATCCCCAACCAAAATAATTTCAAATTCGGATTACCTAATAACCAAAACTTTAAATTCGGTATCCCTAACCAACAAAATTTCAAATTTGGAATCCCAAACCAAAACGCACGATTTAATTTCCCAATGAATCATCCGTGGTATAGGCAAAACTTTAATAACCCGCAACAAACACGACCTTTGTATCAAATTATGCCTAAAGCCGAACCTCAGAAACCGCATGCATGTGCATTACCCGAGCCTGACGTGTCGATGCGGACTGCTACAGCGCAATTCATGATCGACTCCCCTGACGAATATAATAATATCTACTATACCGATGATTGCTTTGTCCCATACGATTATAACTACGAGGAAAACTATTTCACCGCGCAAGACGATTTTTCTGAGAACTGCGAGGGCGTTCCTCCCCCTGAACCTGAACAACAAGCTGAGGAAAATGAATTGACTCCAACGGACTTGCCAGCCGAAAATTTTCAATCAAAGGCCTCAACAAAACCCCGTCTCAAATAATCCGAATAAATTGCGTAAATGCACTAAAATTACCCCATATTAGAATACCTGAAATTAACGCTACATTTATGATCGATACCGGAAGCTCTAGGTCATTCATAAGTCCCAAAAAGGCAAATGAATTTTTTGCAAAATTCAAAATTCTGGAACCATTCGAGGTTATCAGCACACATGCCCGTAGTTGCCATAATGAAGTAATACAAATTCCCCTTTTAAAGACATTTAAAAGCAAGTTACAACAAAAATTTTATGTCTACGATGTTGATAGTCGCTATGACGGTCTAATCGGCTCAGACTTATTGAAAAAACTGGACGCATCCATAGATATGAAACACCAAGTACTGCGGACCCGTGACACCGAAATACCCATACTATACGAAGCACCACACGAGTTGATTTTAGGACCTCGTACCGAAACTAGGGTTCGCATCCCAACCGATTTACAAAACGGACATGCAATTTTGGACTTTATAGAGTTCACCAAAGGTGTCCGCATGCCAACCGCAATAGTGAACTGTGTAGACTTTATGGCTACGTCAGTTATACAAAACGCTACTGACGACACCATAACAGTGACGTTTAATAAACCTCTGTCTGTGACACCGTTCCAAGAGAACGAGATCATAGTAAATTTTACCGATTATAGTTACGACGTTGACGACCTATTGAAACAAAATTTACAGAGACTAAGACTGGACCATATGAACCAAGAAGAGAGAGACAAAATATCAAAATTATGCTACGAGTTTCGAGATATATTTTACAGTGAAGACATCCCGTTAACCTTTACAAATCAAGTAAAACACGAAATTCGCACGACAAATGAAGATCCAATTTATATCAGGCCTTATCGTCACCCACCTGCACAAAACTTAGAAATTCAAAATCAGGTTGAAAAGTTATTGAAAGATAACGTTATTCGAGAGTCGCACTCTCCATGGAGTGCGCCAGTGCACTTGGTCCCCAAAAAACAAGACGCTTCTGGAAAAACCAAATTCCGTATGGTAATTGATTACCGTCGCCTCAACGACATCACAGTCGACGATAAGTATCCACTTCCAAACATCAACGACTTGTTTGACAAACTAGGCAAATCTACATACTTCAGTACCATCGACCTAGCAAGTGGATACCACCAAATAGAAGTAGCTGAGAAGGATCGACACAAAACTGCGTTCTCTACGCAAGCCGGTCATTTCGAATTTACCCGTATGCCTTTCGGTCTTAAAACCGCACCCGCGACGTTCCAGCGAGCAATGGACAATGTCCTCCGTGGCTTGCAAGGATTACATTGCTTGGTATATCTCGACGATATAATCGTCTATTCATCCAGCCTACAAGAACACCTAGAAAAGCTAAAAAAGGTATTTGAAAGGTTAAGAGCAACAAATCTTAAAGTCACATTTGATAAATGCGAGTTTCTTCGTAAGGAAGTACTTGTGGCGGCTGGAAAACTGCCGCCAACCGTCAGCCAATCAGCGGTCGTTCCCCGCCCGCGCTCCCGCACACACACGGGAGTCGGGAGAGACAAGAGTTTTGACACAGTACGATTAAAGAAGCGGAAAAAGTTTGTGCGTTATTTACGGTGGATGAATAATTGATTGAGTACTTAGTTCAGTAGTTAAATTTAATGGTGGACTGTGAGAGGTGCAATAAACGTTTTGGATATAAAATTTTGTGTTGTGATTGGAACGTACCCTATTGAACGAGACAAAGTATATCTAAAAAGCAAAGAGGGATTCAGCGGGCTAGCACCGCTGCCCATCCCCAAATTGGTGACCCCAGACGACGTTCTACATACACAATAACCTACTCTTCGGCTCAAGGCAAGTCTCAAATTTCTCCGCGAGCAGTCGCCAGGCGGCTTACGTACTCAAAGTCATCGACGCGAGGCTGATTCGACACTGTCCTTGAAGAACTATACCCATTCAAGCACCGCGAGACTGATCAGATGCGAAGACATCCTATCTACCCTTGCCGACCGTAAATACTCCGTTTCCCGTACTTCAAAGACGATCAGTGCACACGATCTCCATCCAGTACTCATCTACTGCATCTGAAACTAAGCGATACCTACCTACCTGCGAAAATATCTACCGCATCAGGGCTGTGGTGTCTTACTGAAAGTACATACCTACTTACCTGGCAGTGGACTTCAATTTGGTGGTGGATAGCATGTATGTTTTTGCCTGCAGCAAGTTACACATAGCTGAGAAGTACTGAGGACTCCTGGAAGAAGGATACCTGCATGTGGAGTGAATTACCTAACTATCTACAATAACTAAAACTACAACTACTTGGACTATATACTATTCTAACTACAACTAATTTCTACGCCGATCTAAAACATAAACATTTAACCTACTACATTCCTTATTATTAATTAGCTATCTATTAAGTGTTGTGATACAGGTTTGTGCATGTAATACCTTTTAAAAATATTAATTTACTATCCAGGTAACTAAGATAAACCTTGTGTGTTACATTTTGCTATAATAATTTTAATTAAGTACTTATAAGTGAACATCTTAAAAGGTACCTAAGACTTCAGTTGTCTCATTGGTATTCTAAGGGCCTCATAATACAATAACAAAACATTGAAGCTAGCAAAACTGTTTACATTTCTAAAAATAGATTCACTGTATACAACTTACATTTCATTTTACATCTTATAAACATTGTTATAGTTTCAAATTCTCTCTAATCATTTAAACTGCTAGAATTTCATACTTACCTTAATTGAATTCATTGTAACAACTACTTAAGTTAATTGAATTTAATTGCTCATTTGAATTTTGTTTGGTATGGTTATGGTCTTATTTTAACTATTATTTGTGCTTATTTTTATTAATCATATATAGTGTGTGTGACTGCAGCAGAGTCAGTTTCCTTTTACATTTTTATATTTTTTATTTTATTATCGGTGTTGGTTTGTTGTCTCTCTCTCTCTGTGTGTGTGTGGTTTATTTTCCCTGGTTTCCTTTTCTCTCTCTTTTTATATTACCCTTTTGTCTTGTGTATTTTTCTCCTGACTATGGCATCGCAGGACGAGTTGAAGGAGCAGCTTGTGGAGCTGCAAAAGCAGCTGGCACAATTACAAGGCCCATCCACATCACAGGCACAAGTCACTGCAGCTGTCTCTGTCAAACTTCCACCATTCTGGGTAAACAAGCCTAGTGTATGGTTTGGCCAGGCAGAGGCACAGTTCGACGTCGCCGGTATCACGCAGGACAGGACCAAGTACAGCCATGTACTTGCTATTTTGGACTCTAGGGTATCTGACGTGGTGGAGGACATCATCGTTAACCCGCCTAAAGAGGACAGGTACAATTTTCTTAAAACAGAATTAATTAAGCGGTTGTCGTGTTCGAGGGAACAGCGTGTCAGGCAACTACTCAGCGAGGAGCAACTAGGTGATCGCAAACCTTCGCAGTTCCTCCGTGACTTGCGTTCTTTGGCTGGCAAAACCGTTTCTGATGATGGCATAATACGGGAGCTGTGGATGCGACGCTTGCCTAACAATATACAAGTGATACTCGCCGCGCAGAAGGACTTACCTGTAGATAAAATTGCAGAGATTGCAGACAACATCCTTGAGGTAAGTCACCCCATGCCTGCCGTACACGCTGCTAGCGCTCCTGCGTTCGACGTAGAGAAAATCATGCGATGCATCGACCAGTTAACTCAGAAGGTTGATGCCCTTACCTCCGCGGCTGCACGATCACGGTCAAGACCGACTTCTCAGGACAGAAGTAACCGCTCCCGGTCGTCTTCTAGTGGTCGCCGCCTGTGCTGGTACCATAGAAGGTTCGGCCCCAAAGCTAGTAAGTGCATCAGCCCTTGTGAGTGGAAGACCGATAAGGGAAACGCGACAGGCAGTCAGTAGAGGTGGCAACTGATTGTCCTAATCCCGGCCGCCGCTTGTTTGTTACCGATGCCGACTCCAAATGCCGATTTTTGATCGACACTGGATCGGATCTTTGCTGTTTTCCGCGCCGCCTTGTCAAAGGCCGCTCATCTGCCACAGACTACGAACTCAGCGCCGCAAACGGCAGCTCTATCAAGACCTACGGCACCATCGCTCTCTGCCTAAACCTTGGTCTGCGCCGGGAGTTCCGTTGGCATTTTGTAGTGGCCGACGTAAGTACTCCTATAATAGGATCGGATTTTCTGGCATATTATAACTTGTTGCCAGACTGCCACAACAAAAGGCTCTTGGACGGCGCCACCAGCCTCTCAGCACCAGCTAGCGTCGCCCAAGTCAACCAAGTAAGCGTGAGGTCTGTAGCAACAGAGAACACCATCTTCTCTAAACTGCTCTCTGAACACCCTGACCTCACTCGCCCACCAGGCCTACCACGTGTCATCAGGCACTCCACAGTGCACCACATTGTGACGACTGATGGCCCACCTGTTTCCTGTCGACCTCGGCGCCTCGCCCCTCAGAAGTTCTCTGCGGCGAAGAAGGAATTTGAGGAAATGGTTAGATCTGGCACAGCGCGACCTTCGGACAGTCCCTGGGCTTCACCATTACACATGGCACGCAAGGGAGAAGATGGCTGGCGTCCATGCGGGGACTACAGAGCCCTTAACGCAAGAACGGTACCTGATCGCTATCCTGTCCGACACATCGCCGATTTTTCACAACATCTCGCCGGCAAGACTGTCTTCAGCACGATTGATCTCGTTAAGGCCTACCAACAAATACCCGTCAACAAAGAGGACATCTGCAAGACGGCCATTACAACTCCTTTTGGCCTCTTCGAATTCCCCTTTATGACTTTCGGCCTGCGGAATGCTGGACAAACGTTCCAGCGTTTCATAGACGAGGTTGTAAGGGGACTCGAATTTTGCTATCCATATGTTGACGATATTTTGGTGTCTTCTCGAAACGCTGAAGAACACGCCGAACATCTGCGTATACTTTTTCACCGTCTCGCCGAATACGGCGTGATAGTGAACGCGTCTAAATGTGTTTTCGCCGCTAACGAAGTCACATTCCTAGGCTATAACATCTCTAAAGACGGCACACGGCCTCCGCCCGGAAGAGTTGAAGCTCTGCGACAGTACCCCTTGCCTAAAACGGTACAAGGCCTGCGCAGGTTTCTAGGCATGGTAAACTTTTACCGCCGTTTCCTCCCTAATGCCGCAGAACTACAAGCACCGCTCATCAACGTGTTGGCAAGCTCTAAACTTAAAGGTGCAAAGCCAGTACCCTGGACACCAGAACTAGAGCTCGCGTTTGAGAATTGTAAGAAGCATCTCACTAACGCTACTCTCTTGGCTCATCCCATTTCTGATGCCCCACTGGGGCTGTTCACGGATGCATCTTCTCATCAAGTCGGAGCTTGCCTGCAACAAAAAGTCGGTCCACATTGGCAACCGCTTGCTTTCTTTAGCAAGAAGCTTACGGAAAAGCAATCCCAGTGGCCCGCATATTACCGCGAATTATTGGCAGTGTATGAGAGTGTGCAGCAATTTCGTCACATCTTGGAAGTGCAGCACGTCACTATCTACACTGACCACAAGCCCCTCCTCTACGCTTTCACGCAGCGTCGGGAGAAGTTGCCTCCGGTACAGCTCAACCAGCTCACCTTTGTATCCCAGTTCACGACGGATATTGCACACATAAAAGGTGTGGATAACGTCGTGGCTGATACAATGTCACGCATAGAGGCAATCTCCTTAGAGGACGACTACACAGCTCTTGCCGTATCACAGGAAGAAGACGAGGAGCTACAGAAACTGCTTAGCGACGGTACCTCTCTAAAATTAGAGAAAGTCGCGCTGCCTGGTACTGACGTCACAATCATCTGTGACACGTCTACTGGCAAAGCCCGGCCATTCCTCACTGTCTCTTTCCGTCGGAAATACTTCGACAAGCTCCATAACTTAAGCCATCCAGGCATTCGTGCTACCTCCCGTCTTATCACCGACAGATTCGTGTGGCCTTCCATCCAAAAGGACGTCCGCGAGTGGACTAGGTCTTGTATCCCTTGCCAACGTAGCAAGGTTACAAGACATACTGTCTCACCGCTCGGTAACTTTGGCGTTCCACCTGGCCGTTTCCGCCACATCCACGTTGACATTGTGGGACCCTTGCCCGTTTGTGAGGGTTATAGCTATCTGCTGACGGCTGTGGATAGGTTTACGCGCTGGCCTGAGGCGTGGCCCATGCGAAGTATCACGGCAGAAGAAACTGCCGATACTCTTCTCTCTGGTTGGATCGCTCGATTTGGGACCCCTACTTGCATAACAACAGATCAGGGACGGCAATTCGAGTCCGACCTGTTCCGTAAACTTATGGCATTTTTAGGGACCAAGAAGCTTAGAACTACCAGTTACCATCCCTGTGCCAATGGCATGGTCGAGCGCCTACACAGGCAACTCAAAGCCTCCCTGATGTGTCGCGATGAATCCTGGATCAGAGCCTTACCTGTCGTGTTACTTGGCATGCGCGCAGCGCTGAAAGAGGACCTGAAAGCTTCAGCGGCAGAATTGGTTTATGGGGAACCGTTGCACTTACCTGGCGAGATGCTTGATCCAGAATCTCCCAGTGTAAAAACGTCGGATTTCGTCGCCCAGCTGCGGACGTACATGGAAACATTGCGACCTGTCCCCGCTGCACACCACACTCAGCCAACGTCGTTCGTTTATAAAAACTTGACGTCGGCTTCGCATGTGTTCCTCCGCGACGACACCGTACGACGACCCCTGACACCGCCGTACACTGGACCATACCTAGTCGTGCAAAGAGCAACGAAGACCATCACTCTTCTAATAAAGGGCAAAGAGGTAACAGTTAGTGTCGACCGTGTCAAGCCTGCACACATCGATGCTGACCTCACCGCTACCACACCAGCTGCTCCGGCTCCACCAGTACCGGTAGCCTCACCTTCAGCTGTTCTTGCGACTCCGCCTGCTGCTCCTTCTGCCCCTGTTCTTCCTTCTGCCACTACTCTTCCTTCTTTTCCAGACTCACGCAAACCCTACACCACTAGGACAGGTCGGACAGTCCGCTTTGCTAAGCCGTTCGATCTCTGACCTTCTTCTTCTTCTTCTTCTTTCCGGGTTTTCTTGACTCCGTAGGGGGGTGGTGTGGCGGCTGGAAAACTGCCGCCAACCGTCAGCCAATCAGCGGTCGTTCCCCGCCCGCGCTCCCGCACACACACGGGAGTCGGGAGAGACAAGAGTTTTGACACAGTACGATTAAAGAAGCGGAAAAAGTTTGTGCGTTATTTACGGTGGATGAATAATTGATTGAGTACTTAGTTCAGTAGTTAAATTTAATGGTGGACTGTGAGAGGTGCAATAAACGTTTTGGATATAAAATTTTGTGTTGTGATTGGAACGTACCCTATTGAACGAGACAAAGTATATCTAAAAAGCAAAGAGGGATTCAGCGGGCTAGCACCGCTGCCCATCCCCAAATACTCTATTTAGGCCATGTAATAACTAAGGAAGGTTTAAAACCAAACGATGACAAAATTAAAGCCGTTTTGAAATTCCCTTTGCCAAAAACAACTACGGAAATTAAAAGCTTTCTTGGTTTAGTCGGATATTATCGAAAGTTTATAAAAGATTTTTCCAAATTAACACGCCCACTTACTAACTGTCTAAAGAAAAGAAATCGGATTCAAATCAATCAAGAATACATTAACGCATTTGAAAAGTGTAAGGAGCTTTTGGTAAATGCCCCTTTGCTACAATTTCCGGATTTCACAAAACCCTTTGTACTTACCACTGATGCCTCAGACTATGCGATAGGTGCAGTCCTATCTCAAGGACCAATCGGTTCGGATAAACCAATCGCATACGCTAGTCGTACTTTAAACGATGCAGAAACCCGATATAGCACAACTGAAAAGGAACTTCTTGCCATTGTGTGGGCCACTAAATACTTCCGCCCATACCTATATGGGAATAAGTTCACCATATATACAGATCATCGCCCACTAACATGGTTAAAGTCCATGAAAGAAACCAATAGTAAATTAACTCGTTGGAAACTACGTTTGGCAGAGTTTGATTACGATGTTGTATATAAAGCAGGAAAACAGAATAACAATGCTGATGCATTATCCAGAATAAGGGTAAACGCAGTAGGTAACGATTCGGAATCCATGCGAGTCAATGTTGACGAAAGTGAACATAGACTCAGATCCTACTTGGATGACGTGGTAAACGAAGTAGTCAGACTAGGAAGCCGACCCCAAAATCGACGTAATGAGCAAGTAAACACAGATGATATAATAGAACTCTCATCGGACGATGGAAGCGAGACCCCAAGGGCGGGACACAACGAATTGGAGTCCCAATTCCCAATCGTCTCACCATCGGAAAGTAAGTAAGTAAGTAAGTAAGTAAAATCTTTATTTCCTCTACAAATTATAAAACACATGGATACATAATTACATACAAAAATACAATATTTGTAGAGGCTGGAGCCTAAACTAGGATACCCTGTGTTTTAGGACTCCAGGCCTCCACCCCCAAAAAGTCATGGTCAAGAAAAAATAACAAAATATAAAAAAAAATTAAGAAAAATTAAGTTAAGTTTTTTTTTTTTTTTAAATTGTTAGACTAAATCATAAAATATTTCTTAAAAAGAAAATATCAAATTTATAAATGCTTGTATGTGTATGTGTGTGTGTGCGTGCGTGTGTGCGTGTGTGTGTATGTGTGTGTGCGTGTGTGTGTGTGTGTGCGTGTATGCGTGCGTGTGTGCGTCTCACTTCTATTTAATTATGTCTAAAAGATTCTCTGTTTCGTCATAATTAAAATTCTCTAACCATTCAGCTACTGATTTTTTACATTGGTAAATGTTTAATGGGTAAAAAGTACCATTACAATCCCTGAAAACACTAATAGTAACACCGATACGATCCATTCCGCACGCGATATTGATACCAATGGAATCCCCATCTTGAACGAAGCAATCGACAGCAAACCCAATCAAATACTGGTTTATACCTGGAACAGAAATGAAACATCAATTAATAATTTGTCCAATTCAAAGCAAAGAATAATTGAAGTAACCTTACCTTTAAATAGACCGGATCTAGTAAAAGAATTCCTGAAAGGTTATGTAAGACCCAAAATAAAACAATTCATTTACTTCGAGAGTGTAATTCATCGCAAACAGTTTGTACAGGCATTTATATCCCTATTCAAGAAAGGCGCTGTACATCTCATGGAATGTACCAAAAGAGTAATAACCGTTGAAAATGAAGAAGAACAGAGACAGATAGTGCTGAAATATCACGAGGGCTCTACATGTCATCGTGGTATAAAAGA
The DNA here is from genome assembly GCF_024362695.1 of Pectinophora gossypiella. NCBI lineage: Eukaryota > Metazoa > Arthropoda > Insecta > Lepidoptera > Gelechiidae > Pectinophora > Pectinophora gossypiella. The sequence goes on from NC_065417.1 coordinate 15,854,258, forward strand.
AACTTTAATGAAATTAAAACGTGTCTATTATTGGAACAATATGGACATTACAGTAACCGCTATTATCAATTCCTGTGAAACATGCAAAAAACTTAAATACGATCGGAAACCCTTCAAACCGGAATTACAGTTAACGCAAACTCAGAATAAACCATTTCAAGAACTTTTTATGGATGTATTCTCTATAGAAGGACAATACTTCCTCACAATAGTAGATGCTTTCAGCAAACTGCGACAAGCTATCCCTATCCCAAGTAAAAACACCCCTGAAATAGTACGCGCATTAATTTCGTACTTTTCTTATTACGGTACCCCTAGAATCATAAATGTAGACCCCGGCACAGAGTTTAATAATACCCTTTTGAAAGAAACCTTATGTTTCTACAAAATAAACCTTCATATCGGAACTCCGCACAACCCAAATTCCATGGGAATAGTAGAGAGGTTTCACTCCACCATTTTAGAAATTTATCGTATCGCAAAGTATGAGCGAAAACTTACCGACGCAGCTTCCGTCATGACGTATGCTATCATGGCATACAACCATACAATACACTCTACTACTGGATTAACCCCATTCGAAGTAGTATTAGGACACACGGATTCCTCAAACGCGTTTGATGTAGACTTTAATAAACATTACACCCAAAAACTAATCAATGATCATGCGAACCGAACAAAATTCTTATATAAGTACCTAACAGAGAAAATGATAGACCACAAGGAAAATATTAGGGAAAAGCGAGGAGGTGAGAAAAACATTAACTTAGACGAAGGAGAGACAGTTTACATCAAAGGAGTGAACACTAGACGTAGCAAAGACAAACCACGTTTTGAAAGGGCAATAGTATCTGGAAATATAGTTAGGAACACTGTACCCATCCACGTTAGGAACCGCGAAACTAAGGTAACTATTAAGGATATTCGACGGCCCCCACAGGTTCGTGACCGTGCTGCTGGTAATGAGCATCCAGAGCCAGAGCCAGGCCCTTCAACTGCAGAAGATTGAACGGAACCCTGGAATACTTCCTGTGAGAAAGGGACGCGCCATTATTACCTACGACAAATGGTTAATTTTTAAGACATTAGATTTAAACCTTGTATATGAAGATTTAGAGCTCAATGTTAATCGACTTGCGGATCTAAATGAACATGTGCTACATTACTTTAAACAAAACATTACCTCCGAATGCACTGATATTAAAGTGCAAACTGAACATATAAAGAACATAACCATACAAAAGTTTAGACAACTTATTCCTTCTGTCAGACAAAAACGAGGACTGTTAAACCCAATAGGTTCACTAATTAAAGTTTTAACGGGGAACTTAGATAACGAAGACGCAATAAGGTACGATAGTCAGATCAGTAAATTACAACAACAACAACATAGTGTCTCTATGAAAATCGCCTTGATAACCGAAATTATGGGATCTGTTGCAAATGTAACAAATGCTACGAAGAACAATTTTATCCAGCTCGATAAAGAAATACACGATTTGAAAATATTACTAAATGAATCAATCCAAACAAGCCAAAGTATAAATAAAGTTATCCATGTCTATAGTCTCTTCTTACATAACTTCCAAATGCTCTACATAAAGCTGGACGAAATTGAAACTGCCGTTGCATTTAGTAAGGTAGGAACTTTACATCAATCGATTATTGATACCGATGAATTTATGACTGTACTTAGGAAAATAGAATTAACTGATAAATTGGTTTATCCCGTAGAGTTAAATAATTTGATAAGAATTGAACAATGTGTAGAGTTAAAAGCGTTTTCTAAAGAAAATCAGATTACCTTTATTATTGAAGTTCCGTTAGTCAGATCCGAGAGTTATCATTATTATCGAGTCTTGTCATTACCTGTAACAGATAACCTAAATCTAACTACCCTAATAATTCCTAAATATCCTTACCTTATTGTGAATCAGTCGAAAGCTCTGTCGCTCTCCCACTCTTGCCTGGAAATAGAAAGAAGCATCTTCATGTGTCATGAAGACTCCATTGTTCCGCCGACTATGGAAGATGTCTGCATCACCGATCTACTGAAGTTCGTCATTAATACCACCATGTGTTCCCCTATTCACGTGGATATAACAAAATTCAAGTTACAGCCAATAGAGTCAAATCGTTGGATATTCTACTGCAAAACCGCTACTCTAATGACGTCACAATGTGGAGAGGATGTCACTAGAACATATGTTGAAGGAACCTATATACTTACCATTGAAGACGCCTGCGAAATAACAATCCAAAATGTAACTCTGAAACAACACAGATCGAAGGCAGGCAACGTTTTATATGAGAAACTTCCAATAATTGATCTTCCGTCACTGTCGACGTCAAAGCCAGTCGTCTCGAAGAAACCACTTAACCTGGATGAAATAGATTTACAGACCCTGCAAAGCCTGTCCCATGTCCTGAAAAATAGTGAAAGTGAATTAGTTAGTGAAGTGAGCACATATGGAAGTGTAGTGAACGCAAGAAACATTAGTATAGGGACTCTACTTCTCTATGTAATCATAATTTTAAGTGTTTTCATATATTCATTTAAACGTTTTAAGAATTTCATATTATCAGATCGGAATCATCAAAGGGCTGAAAACCACCCCTCCGATAATTCCAATCTTATGGAGGGAGGAGTTATGTATTCCGGACCTACCGCGGGTACTGTAAGAGTCCCGACGTAAGCTTTCTAAGTATTGTATGAAGCGCATTCCCAGACCTCCGGCGCAGACGAACAACATCCGTCCTGCGCATTCAGCTTTAGATAAGCCCGAACTATCGGGAGGTATTGTTGTTTTCATAGCTTTCTTAGATCATAGAACTAGCTCATAAGTTTAGTCTTAAGTTGACCACTGTAAAGTACGCATTAAAAGTTTAAATTCAAAATTCAATTTTTGCTTTTTAAAAAGAGTCCCTCGCTCCGCGGCAACTTAAGTACCTACATGTTCTTTATTTATTGTACTATTTGTTCGAGCATGATATTATATTGCAAATTGGAAGCTTTCTTTTTTTTTTTGACGTGACTTATTGTACATTTGCCGCAGATGGCATTAACTACTTGGCCGGACAAATGGGGAGCGCTGAAGGCTCTCACCCGGTACAACGTTTAAGACAACAGGCCTGAGTGTGCCCAGTTGGGCGCGAACCTCGGCTCAGGGCGTAAATTGGAAGCGACGATGGTGAATGTCGGTGTACGGACTAACCAAAGTTGGTTTTTGTTGCACCGTCAATTGTAAAAAAATGTATTAAGTACTGTACACTTATTCCTTTTGTAACGAGTACCTTTAAGTATGTTTCGTAACATAATTTAAGCTTAGCTTACGACTATATGTCAATTGGGGTAGTCAAAGGTACATCCATCGCAAGATGAACTAAGAACCTACACCTAACCAAGTTTTCTGTAATTTCTGTTCGACCAACGTGATAGGTGGTGGGCCGTATCGCCGTCTATAATGGTGGAGTGGTGTTAGTGAAAACTGCATTTAAGATAACTTAATAACTCATTGGTGCAATGCCAGTACCGGGGTTTGAACCGGCGTCCGTGTTGTAAATTGACTAGGACTATTGCAGACATACTTACTGGATATCTGAAAATAAACTATGTAGGTATTTAAGTACTTCTTTTTAATGAATAACAGCTGTTTGTAACCTAAATACCATGCACAGAATAAATTTCATTTCATTTCATGATAAGACTAAGCTTTTTGCTTGCCATAATCTTGTATTAAGTGCAGCTATAAGCTATTCCGGCCAAGTAGTTAATGCCATCTGCGGCAAATCTACAATAAGTCACGCCAAAAAAAAGCTATAAGCTGTGCATCGTACATATTTACTAGTATCACAGCACCTCTCAAGTGTACAAAGTTAGTTAAAATGACACCCTGTGCATAGCCCCGGGCAGCTCGTCCATCATAAACTGTCCACAACACAAAGTCAACTCTACTCTGACATGATCCTTATTGGCAATTTGCTAACCCGAATATTCGCGCGTCACTCGCCCGTCATTTGCGAATAATTCGCGCTTTACGACAATGACGCGAAATTCGCGCACTACCACAATAATGCCCGAACTCCACAAAAGCGGAGCGGAGAGATGTGTTTTGATAACCAATATAATTCCGTTATAGTCTCATCACGGTTCAGTAGCAGAGTAGCACTGTGGTTCTGTCGTTCACTAGATTTATTCTCAAACGGGGAGTACCGGTTCGATCCCCAGAACCAGAGGTATAACCTCGTAACGCCCGGATTTCCAGACACAATAGTTAAACAATGGGATTTGGATTTTAAAAGGCATCTGGGCTTTACGACCATGTAGTACACGCACTCCTCGCCAGCCAAGTCCTGCATCTTATATAAAAAAATAAATAATAATAATTGTTGTTTCGTGCGTGTGTCAACAACGCGCATTGTTCGTAAGTCCGCGTGACAAATGTGTTTTAAATGTCTGCTTTTGGAAATGTTTGCGCGTGGTATTGTGTTGCTAGCAGCATGTGTGAGCTGCGCTGGACGTCATTTACATCTGCAAATACAGATGTTATACTAATTCAATGGCTGGGATTCTTTTATTGAATTCTATTAATAGTTGAATAATAGTTTTATTTCGATTTCTTTGCTTGGTAATACTAGTAACCATATGTGCTTTATATTTAAGTAGGAGAAGTAGTTAATGCCTTCTGAGACAAAACTAGAATAAGTCATGCTGCACTATCCCGCTATATTATATTCTAAGAACAATTTATTAATTTTATCAAACATTAAACTAATATGGATCAAAGTATTTACGAATAGGAAATAACAATATTTCAAACCACACAGGACTTGCAGAATACTCGATGTAGCTCCGTGAACGATCGCCAAACGAATGAAACGAGTCACTGTCATCCGCTCGTTTTTATAGCCGTCAGGTGTGTTTACAATAACAACCTATTTTTATGCTAACAATATAATATTAAATATCTTCTATACTTAAAGGTTGCCTGGAAGAGATTGCTACTTAGCAACAAGGCTGGATATTGTACTCTTTCTATTTTTCTATTGTTTTGTACATATTTTCCTGTCAGTGCAATAAAGTATTTCTTACGTTACAACATATCCCCGAAGGAGTAACACAAAACGGATGAAATAGATTTAGTTCCATAAGTGATTGAGTGAAATGCAAATGTTAAACAACAATTATTGTTGCAGGTTTAATAAAATATACAATAACATATTCGAAATGTTTACATTGCAGCTTAACGCTTCAACCGTTGATAAACCTGTCGGTCACCATTATGTCCACGCGTCGGTCCCTTGGAAACTAATTCCATTGACGGGTGTCCCCCTCGAGCGGGGTACGATAGTCCCTAAATGTCGCCTGAAGGTAGCAGGAACTGGGGGCCACTTGGGGCTTACATATAACTCGGCAGTGCTATCAAAATGAATTTATCATCATCAGAAAAATCATTGACACTTAGGTCACGTAATCCCACAGACAACTTCTCCGACGCGCGCTAAATGATAGGCCCTATGAACCTATGTTAAAAAAAATACTGAACATATTATGCCAGAGGGAGAATGGAGCTATTGAAGCCTGTTTTTCCCAGGCCACAACTTATAAGAATGATGACAATACCTATTATGAAACAGGAAGCCGTGGTAGCCCAGTCGGTAGAACGCTTGCCTCTCACTTTGAGGTCGCAGATTCGAATCGAAGGCCTAAACCAATGATTGTCGAATTTGTTTTCAAATTCATGTTTGGATCATAAATGATTATCATCTGCTCAGCGGTGAATGCAAACATCATGAGGAAGCCCACATTCCCGAGAAATGCATTTTCGAGGTATGTTGCCTAACCTGTATTGGGCTGGTTTTCCCTTCGCGGGTTGGAAGGTCAGACAGGCAGTCGCTTCTGCAAAATACCGGACCTGTAAAATCGTCAGGTTAAGTAAGCAGACCCCATGAGAAACAGGATAACGCTAGGGAGATGATGACTAATTATGAAACAGAACCAAACAGATTCCCCCTATTCAAACATTTTACATTTGGTTATATAAAGTATTGTTGTTGGCTGTTTCACATACAAGCCACGTCCGATTCCATTGTAAAAGATACCTTTTGTATATAGACATTAGCTTGAGACTACGGGATGGGGGCCACTTGGGGCCCCTGGATCACTTAAGGCCCCAAAAAGGCCACATCACACTCGAACCAGTAAAACTCATTAGGTATTCCACGACGGTATTCCGACAACCACAGTCTCATCTTAAAGTAATAGTTACTGCTACGTAGCTGGTACTAAGTTTATAGGTAATGTGTGACGCTGTAGAACCTAGTTATTCAAGTTCGACACGACTTTAACTCAAACTCAATTAACAGTAATCTTCAGTTACACTTTGACTCGTTAGTTGTATACATACATACATATATAGACTCACGCGTATAAAAAATAAAAGAAGAGTAAAAAAAGTATGTCAGGAATGCCATAGTGTCTGCTTACACCGGTGGTCAGTTTTTATTTAAAAATATATTTTTGTCGAACGCCTCATCACCTCAGGGGGATTAATTACAGCAACTTCTCAACCCATATAGCCGAAGAAAAGTAGGTAGCCGCAAGAAAAACTCGGCACAGGGACCAAGACAAAAAATGGGTACAGTGCGTTAAACTTTTACGATTATATAATATAAACATAGCACCACGCCTGTATACCTGACGGAGTAGGCAGAGGTCTGTATTAGGTATGTTAAGCTTCATGAAATAGCCCCTTCATTTTCTTTTTTTTTGTTCATTTTTTTACCCCTTTGATTTCCGTGTGGTTTCTGTCCTGTGTTGAATGTAATGTACCTGTCTGTCTGTGTCTTTGGTGTCCGGAAGTAATAAATGTTTCTTTCTTTCTTCTTTCATTTTAGGTAAATTTTAGTAAGACAGCTTTGCAGTTCTAGAATGAAAATCTGACCATGTTTTAGTCATAAAGAGGTGTTATCAGTAGCCACCCGGTTTACCCGGCTAAAGTGTAGGGGTGTAAACTGGCGCACACAACCGGATCCGCGCGGTTACACGCTCTCCAGACGAGGGCCCTCCACACTCAACGTCAGTCGGCTCAGTATTGTTGTTACAACCGGATTTTTATGAATTCGGACAGATTTTAACCGGATTTTCCCGATAAAACATTGTAGGCAAGTGTTCTTGTATAGCTTAGTCATGGTTGGTAACTGTTTTGTCATACAAGAAGGTTGGTGAGTTTGGAAATATTATTAAGTATTTTGCGTTCAGTCCTGTACTTTTGCTCTTGCAAGAGTTATTTATTCTATTATACTCAGGCTGTATACTCTAATGGGGTTTTAATTTCAATTATTTGCTTTTTATCTCTATATACAGTATTAAAAAAAAAACGTTTACATTTTTTTCTTCTCCATTCTACTTAAACAGATATAAAATCTACTTCTTCAACCAAATCCATTTGTCATCTAAGCACTTTCCTCACAACGAGTATAATCAGTTAAGTACTTTATACTCTATTACCTACTTAATACTATATACAATAAACACATACAGGGTAAGTGATACCATAACGAATACTGAGGGGGTGATTTAGACCATAATTCTGAGCTCATATCAAGTGGAATTTTCCGTCACAAAAGTATGGAACTGAACATAATTTAAAAAAGCACAAAAATCAATTTTCCGACAGGAAATTTCACTTGATATCAACTCAGAATAATTGTCTGAACCGTCCTCCTCAGTACTCCTTACTTATCATGGTCTAAATCATTCCCCTCAGTATTCGTTACGATGTCACTTGCACCCTGTATAGTAGGATCAACGCGATGTCTGCCTATCCTATTGGGGAAAAGGCGAGCTTATATGTATTTATGAATTATCTCACCTGGCTCACAGCACCGTAACTCGTAGAAGCACCAACGCCGCTCCAAATATTTACCACTCGCGACCACCTTCCTACACCATACTTTATTCAATAACCCTCCTTATCAGCCCCTGGTACAGTCTACTTTACAACGTTACAACGCACGTCGTAACTCCATCGACACGCGTTGTGGTAAACAACGCGTTATTTTTACGTTGTTGTAGTTTTATGATTATTATTATGGACACGCCCTTTGATTTCCTTCGGTTTATTTTGTAGTAAGTGCTTGAATCGTAGTTAATTTAAATTTAGTGGATAAGATTAACTATTTAAATAGGTGTTTAATTTATACTATAATGTAGTTACTAATAATGTATCTCTACTTGAACAATTTAGAGCTAGGCACGTGTTATAACTTTAATAACTTTAAGTTAGTATATCTTATTTATCTAAGCTATTAATTTTATACTTTATTCCGGTATATACTTAAAAATCTTACTTTTATTATGTACTTAAGTACTTTGATTTAGTTTCCTATTAAGCTATGAAATAGTAACTTATTAAATACTTTGCAAAACTTATCTAAAAAAAAACACTGAAACTTTAATTTCACAAACACAATTTTTTTTGACAATTATCTTTTAAAGTCCCATAATATATATGACCAAAACTAATTATCTGCGGCACATCATATTTCGCGTGTCTCGTGTAGTGTGTCTCGTATTATTTACGTCACAGTTTTGTCGCGCTCGAGGCGCGGTGCGGGCGGGCGGCGCGGACTGCTTGCGACGAGTGAGCGTCGCCCGCCCAACTCGCCGCTTTAAACCCGCCCGCCCTACATCGACTTAAACTTATAGCTCAGGAAATTACGCACTTGTTATATAAGTAAGTAGCTATAAGGTCTCAGATTATTAACAATTAACACATGTATAAAAAGGTTAATCTGCTGGCTGCCATTTTAATGGTTTTTTTTTATTAAACAAGTGAAGTATATCAGGATCGAAACAAATGGAATTCTATAGTCTCTGCTTACCCCGGTGTCAAAGAGATGTGAGTTTATGTATGTATGTATATTTTTTTAATTCTGTAGGTAAGCATAATTCTATAAAATTATTAATTTCCTGAAATCTTGAAATAAAGTTCGTCACTTTCTAAGCTTGTCCGTTTTCATAATTTTATGTTGTTGAATTGTACGTTTTCAAATCAAATCTTGTCAATCATTCATTTGCAAAGCATTCATGGTTTTTTCAACATATATTATAATAAAATTTTATAACTAACTTTTTTATTACCTGTTAATTCTGGGTTCAAGGCGACTATTATAAGCTCATTCGGTTTTTATGACGGCCAACGGTAGACGGCCATTATAGTCAATTTGTCCCCTTTATTGCTATGTAAGCGTGTTGCGTGTAGTACCCGCAGCACTAAGGCCGCCCTTACTGGAGGATACTATTTTTATAGCCTGTTACATGTTATCATTTAATGTTAGGGTGCATTCGATTTGGTAAATTGCGGGCCAGACGTACGTTCTTTCTTCGATTGCTTATTTGATCTATGACTCCATTCATCCGAATCGTGGGTAAATAGGTACAAGCCACATTTTTACGATTTTTCTGGAATCTAAATATTTTTATTTATTTTATTATTGACATCAAGACTCAACTTTTGACATTATTTATTTATTATTTTATTTTCTTATAAAAACACAAATACAAATTCTTAGCTTAGTTAGTTTTATAGTTGCAAGGTAACCATATTATAATTCACTCTGAAGTGTAATTTTGTCTATATCCACCCCATTTTACGGTACCTAGATCAAAAATGTCTTTTTGATAAGTTAGTCGGAAAATATTTGCGATAGTGTTATTATATTGGAATATTCAACAAACAAAGTGTACCTACCTATCTTTTTTCGCTTCGTGCCAACAAGCCGCTTTATAATAACTCGAAAGTTTATGCGGACTTTTGAGTTAATTCGTCTGGGGTTCGGAGTAGCAGTCTGCTCCGAGGTTGGAGGCTTAGGTTTCGTCATTCATCGTCATCACCTTTCATTATTTCATTCATCATCATCAAGAAAAAATTAAATAAGACATGGCTGTATGGGCATAGTTCCATTTGCCTTGCCCTTCGGGGAAAACCAACCATCGACTAAATGGTTTCAACTTGCAAATGATAAGTTCTGATGACAAAAACTTTCGCATGCGAATCGAATAAGAACGATTCAACAATACGGCTCCTATTTTCAAGCTCGTAGGGACTACATACTAATAGAACGCGGCTATCGCGATACGAGATATCTCGCGTCAGCGCACACGCACGCTTCCGATGCGGCTTATCTCTTCCGGCCGTCGGCGCCGCCGGCGGCGACTGTTGCGACTCAGCAGGCTCATCTAGTCGGAACTAGATCATCACATCAATATGCCGCTATTACACTACCCGATTTCAAGGGCCGATTTTTAGTGAGGGCGTAGTGCGGCGCTATTATTGCATCGCTAAATCGGAACCCTTACCATTTTAGTCAATCGACTCGAATCGCGCTTCTGCATGCGCGTATGTCTGAGTGACCTACTAGGGTCTACGCAAAATTTGTACTTACCTACCTAATATCTAGTGAAACCAACCAGCAGTGGAGCAGCGTGGTGGATTATGCTCCATACCCCCTCCGGTTGATTGAGTGGAGGCCTGTGCCCAGCAGTGGGACGTATATAGGCAGTTTATGTATCTAGTGAAATGATTAATGTCACGAGCACGAAGGGATTTTTGTGATGTCTCCATGAGCCAAATGCTCAACCACTAGACCACAGATACAATTCATTATCCACTATCTTAGAATCTTCAAGGCTTCTTAGCCTTGTAGTCATATCATTAAAATCATTTTGTACTCGTGAGTAGTGACATTAATCATTTCACTAGATATTGGTGCTGATTCTAGTACATACCATCTAATTTAATTTTAAGTTATACCTGTCATTTTCTTATCCGCTGAAAAGGAAAAGGACGGGTAATCGACAGGCATAAAAAAGCACACGTCAATTCTAGGCAGAAAGTTAAAAAAACCCTCCCAAAATTTTATATTGGCCGATATCCCGACAGTGCACGTCAAACAGGTTGCATATGAGGGAGATGCCTATTTTATTCGCCCGGGTTATTCATTTTAAAATTAACAGTTGGCAATCATTCGTCCCTTTCCTTTTCGGCGGATAAGAAGGAACAGGTATAACTATAAATAAAATTAAGATGTGTCTGCAGGAATCGGGGACATTAGGGTCGGTATAAATTTTGTGTATGTATATGATTGATGGATTGCGCATATCTGGCGAATAGGCGTTTACTAGGTATGCGCATACCATCAGACACACACATACTTATTTACAATGAAAAAAAGTTACGTAGGTACGTGTGTGTACCTACTCTATATATAGTTACATTTACGTGTTGTAGATATTGTAAATAAAACTTATAAAAATATACAGTAAGTAGATCATAAACCCTTTTTTTGAAGTCGGTTAATAATAATAAGTAGAAGCGCGCATAAATTCGAAATCTATGATAATCACAAAATAAGTATTTACCTACTTTCTTTAATGGTTGAAGCTAATTCGTAATTTCGTCATGTAGCATATAAGCATCGGTGGTTCAGTGGTAGAATGCTCGCCTGCCACGCGGGCGGCCCGGGTTCGATTCCCGGCCGATGCATTCTCTTTTTGACTTTTTCTTTTCTTTAAATTAGTAATTTACATAATATTTACAGCTACGGTTGTTGAAAAGATTTTAAAAAAAAAATAAATTCAACAATAAAATAGTGCCTACATTTTAGAAATAGCAAGTACACCCAATGTTCTAAAATATTCAATCGATATTAATTTATATTTAAATTTTATCTATTGTCCATGGAATCTCAAGCTCTATTCTACCCCTGTTATTGTAAGGGTGCACACCGCGCGACGCTGCAAATCCAGGAGCAAGTGGCATTTAATTAAAAATATGTCAAAGCAAGCGGCCGCGCGGGATTAGTAGCCGCGTTCAGGATCCCAGTACGTATAACCTACACCACCGTCCACTAACCAGTATAATATATTGTTAGGAGAAAATGGCTTTTCAAACGATATACTGTTGAACCTTTGTTTTAAGGTAATCTATCCATACTAATATTCTAAATACGAAACTCTGTCTAAATTGGCACATTTAAATACTTAGTTGAAAACTTGAAATCCAAGGATGGTCATAGAATACTTTATAATAGGCTAGTTTCCAACTAGTCAAATCAGTGACTTTTTACTAAACGTTAAAACACGAAATTACTATGGAATTTGTATGAAAAAGCAACCTGTGACGTTATAGAAAACATGAAGGAAACGTTTTTTTTTTTCAGTTGTAGATCTGTTGTTATTTAGTAATCAGAAATTCAAAATTTATCTTTGACCTAGGGAACTACCTCATCACGGTGCTGACTGCCTGACTTTGATTTTGCCGTTGAAAAACTATTGTTCCCGCACGGTGCGATAGGTCGCGATTGATTTACCATCTTACCTACTTTCTAATATTTGTATCAACTACAAAAAAATTTTGAAATCACAAAAAGGTTATTAATTTGTCATAGAACAACAAATTAACGTTTTTCGACTATTTCCTTTAAAAAAATATACTTACATACAGCTTAGGAAATAAAATACAGCTTACAGATAAATGAAGATTTATATGAGCACTGTTGCTATTTGACGTTTGTTGGCATTGCTCACATACTTTTAAATATATTTCAAATAGTAACATTGTTTTTTGGTTATGAATTACTTCGATGTGGCCCTCAGTAGTGTATGTTATGTGAATGTGTTACCTAGACCGCTTCGCTAGATAGAAATTCCTTTCCACTTTTGTGTAACAAATAACTATTGTTCTCTAGTTTGATGTATTTTGTTTTGCGATTAGATTACCTAAGGAGGTTTACATAAGTTATATAATGAGCGGTTATCGGAATTTGAGAGCTATTTCAGACAATACCACTAATATGGATGTGACGATACCTCCGGAATTACCGTGATTGATTCCGGTAATTGCAGTAAAGCCTGAAAAAGCATTTAATATTATTATTTATCTCACATACACAAATTCACGCCAAATTCCCTTTGAGGTAAACAGAGACTATATTATAACCCATTCAAAATGTGTTGAAATAGCGTTTGTTTGATAAATAATTTTATTTACTTCACTCAAAAACAAAAGTACGTATTAAATTATTGTTTCATTTTCTTAATGAACAAAATCAATTCCCTGTAATATTTATAATAATAAAAAAACATTATCATGCAAAATTCTAGTAATATTTTAATATCTGTAACCAAAGACCAATTCACGATAATTTTTAATCATAGTACCGATTCCCGGAATTTTTTGGTCATATCCATAATTTTGATAATAATAGCATCCAAGATTCTGATCGCTGGTAATGAGTCAACAAAAGTCCTAACGATGTTGATCATTACCTAAGTACCTGCTTAATTATTGAACCAATAGATCAACTTTCGACTATAAATAATTAAATGCGATAATATTTCGAGTCAGTCGCGAATGTTGTTACTTGTGCGATGTTGTGTGAGCCGAAAGTGACAAAAAGAACGATAAACAGTTGATAATCACCTCATCAATAAGCAGGAAAGGAAAAATTGTGAGTATTACGTTATCATTTATGTACCACTAGTTTATACTTCAATAGACCTTTTGTCTTGTAAAAAGGTGCGACAGCCCAGTAGATAACAGTCTCCGTGGTCTAGTGGTAAGAGTGTTTAGCTCACGACCTGACAGAAAATACTTCGGGAGACTGTCTTTTGCTTGTCTAGATCCTTGCAGGCAAGGCGTTGGTCCCGGGCTTCTGAGCACAAACACCTCTACCAACCCGCAGTAGAGCAGCTTGGTGAAGTATGCTCCATATCCCCTCCGGTTGACCGAAGATGGGGCCTGTGCCTAGCAGTGGGACGTATACAGGCTATTTAAAAAAAGTATCATATATCATAAACTGCCTATATACGTCCCACTGCTGGGCACAGGCCTCCCCTCAATCAACCGGAGGGGGTATGGAGCATACTCCACCACGCTGCTCCACTGCGGGTTGGTGGAGGTGTTTTTTACGGCTAATAGCCGGGACCAACGGCTTAACGTGCCCTCCGAAGCACGGAATCATCTTACTTTTTCGGACAATCAGGTGATTCAAGCCTGAAAAGTCCTTACCAAACAAAGGACAGTCTCACAAAGTGATTTCGACAATGTCCCCATCGGGAATCGAACCCGGACCTCCAGATCGTGAGCCTAACGCTCTAACCACTAGACCACGCAGGCTTTTAAAAAAAGTATATTTTAATAAAAAAATGACAGTTGATAGATGCGTAACTAGAGTCGTGGGTTCGAATCATCGGGTCATGCTCTAATCACATTCGAATTTGTGTTTGAATTCATGTTTGGATAATTAATAGATATTACGTACCTATCGATGAAGGAAAACATCGTGAGGTAACCGTCATAGGTACCCTAGAAATATGTTTTCGGAACTATGTGAGCGAATCTATCATTGGGTCCTCTTGTATTGGAAAATAAGATATTGGCAGTGGCTTCTGTAAACAAATGGACTTACTTGACATTAGTAGATATGACTATCTACAGATCAGGTAAGCGGACCCCTTGAAAATGTATACTCTATGGCCGTCAGCTATGCGAACTAAGCACAACTACCTTAACTCGCGATCCGCAACCGACATTAAATCCCTGTTTTTTGATCTCCTCTGGCAGATTAAAGAAAATGCACGATCTGGTCTTCTTCTATCGTGTGGATTGTGAGGTGGATTACCAACCCCATCGAAACTGGTGTCAGGGTTATTACTGAGCCGCCATAGGCCCCTGAC